>NC_037592.1:40399759-40699759 GCF_003073045.1 Pomacea canaliculata | reverse complement strand
CTTCAAGCAACTGACAGACGTGAACAAGAAAATCTGGTTGGTTGCTGTCCTGCACAAAAGGTAAAATTTCAGGTGTTTACGCGAGGTATGGTTGAGGGGAGACAACAGTAACTTGATAATGATAACTTAAAGTAGAACAACCCTTTACAGACTATGTACCTGACGGTACACGGACGTTTCGCCGACGGACGTTTCGGCGCGGGGCACTTCATTTCGGCATTTCACACGGACCTTTAGCCGAAGTCAAGTGTGTGACGCCCCTTAGCTCACACATTTCTCTCGCCATTGTATCAATGTATCAGTGAACTCTCTCTCACTATCCCTCCTCATGTGAACCGTTAGCTCACACATTTCTCTCGCCATTGTATCAATGTTTTTTCTTAAAGCTGTTGCGCATAATCTGTGACAATCAAAGTGAACTGTCTGTGAAGTCTGTGTGTAAAATTTGTTTGAAATAAAGAATTATTGTGTAATCTAGTAGTTACTTTCATTCTTTGTGAAGTAAGTAAGCTCTCTCTCTCTCTCTGACATAATGCGGCGAATAGACGGTCGGCAAAACGTCCGACTCCAAAACGTCCGGCGGCGACGAAATCTGGTTGGTTGGCGTCCTGCAGAATTCCAGGTGTTTACCACGCGAGGTATGGTGGAGAGCAAAGGGTAGTAACTTGATAATGATAATTTAAAGCAGAGCAACTCTTTACAGACACTCTCTGTACCTAACACTGTTATGTGCAGACACATTGTTTTAAGAAGTACATAACATTTCTGAAGTTTAGAATTAACTTGGTCAATGTAGTTTGAGACAGCTGCTTTAGTTCATTACTATAATTTAAAAATTAATTTCACTGTAAGTTTAGTGAAACATTTGTAATGATTCAGATGCTGGTCCCGGCCGGCAGACAGGAAATGACGGAGTCCTGGAGGGAAATGTACCCACTGTCAGTCCACAAAGACAACAAAGAGAGTCATTTCCATGGAGACTAGCAGAGATGGCAGCAGAGAGGCCATCCCAGACAGTCGATGACTGGCATCCTCAACCACAGTTCCCCAGTGAACAACACGTGACGCAAGGTTACCATGGTTACCAAGCTGTGCAGCGAGAACAGTACCAAGGGGCATCAGCGCCTGCCCATACCTACATGAGACCACAGAAAGAACTACATGCAGGTAGTGACAGGTACCCGTACCCTGAACCACAGGCTGGGGTGAAGACTTCGGCACCTCAAGCAGACTACAGACAACAGTTTTACACCGCATCGCCATGGGACAAACAAGGGTTTGGAGGTGAGGCCAATCAGTACTTCAGTTGTTTTGCAAATATTTTATGAAAAGACTTTTTCATTGAACAATGCCAATGAGCTAACCGACCTGATGCAGACGGTCGAATGCTTTCCTCATATATAAATTACACATTAAACATAAGCTATTAAGAGAAAATATACAGATTTCAAGCATTGGTCTGCGTCTTAGGTTAAAAAGATTTTACAGAATCGGTTTGTTAGGTTAAACATATCTGCTTCGACTTGCAAACATTCTAGCTAGTGCAAAAGACCATGGATATAGTTTGAATAATGCGACAAATAATCTGTTGACAACATTCCACACAAATAATATTCACTTTTTGCGTGTAATTCTGTGTTGAAATGACAAACATCACATACAGTGTGTAGGTGCACTACCTGTATGTGCAGGTGAGACTTTTCGCTTCCTGCTGGTGGGCAAAACTGGAGCAGGTAAAAGTACCACGGGCAACACCATCCTCGGGGACAACCATTTCACCTCCAGCATCAGGTTCGACACCGTCACCGGAGACTGTCAGCTCAAGCGCAGCACTCGCAATGGAGTGATGATTGAGGTAATTAGACAGGGAATGACCACTCAGACTGTTAGTAATTACCTCAAAGGATCATTGATATATCACACAGCACACATGCACTGCTGCTCTGTCTTACTAGTGCTCTCTCTATCTGAAATAAATCATATAGCACTCAACCCTCAAAAAACAGAAGTTGTGATACTAATTACAAGGCTTAAGAGGCAAAACTTTACTCCCTTATTTTCAAAAATCAAGAGTCATAAACATCTAGGTGTGACTATTAAAAACAATGTCTTGTGACGATTGTGACTATCTTGGTCCCAACACATCCCCCTCCACTCTGTGGGACTAGTGGTGCTTCTATGAGGCTATAAAGGCGGTCAAAAGGACAAATATCAAATCAGTACCACTTTGTCAAAACTACATCCTCATGATATGTCGTCTCTAGGAGTCCTCCTCATCTATAAAATGTTCCCTAGACATTCTATACTATTTTATACCAAAATAATAAGATGTCGCCTCAAACTGAATACTCCCATACCAAAAATAGACTTACTTAAGACGAGCCTGAAATATTCAGGTAGCATCGTATGGAGCAGACTTCTCTCACACCTCCAACAATTGGACTCTTGTCTATACCACTTCAGATGAGGACTTCTAAAACTTGTTTCAACACCTTTGATTCGTTGCAGAGACCTTTTATCCAATGTAACGCCCATTACTAACAATGAAAGATGTACGTGAATAATATGTTACTTATTTGCCTGTCAAACATCCCGGTCAAATTGGACAACAATCCCAATCTTTATATATATATATTTTAATTTTCTTTCTCTAATGCATATGTTTTTATAGTTACCTAGTGTTCCAGTTTCCTTTCCTTAGATCAAGAGCTAGAAATTAATTAAAATGCACAACTTGGCTTATTTTCTTTCTTTTATGAATAAAGATAAAGATGTGTGTGTGTGTCTCTCTCTCTAAAACACACACACGCACACGACCCATGATGATTACTCAGATTGAAATGAGCCTTAAATTAAATGTAAGGTCTCTTTATTATTCATGACAGATCATGGACTCGCCAGGTGTGTTCGACACCCGCAACACCCACGAGGTGATCTCCACCGCCATTGTCCAGGCTGTGGCCTGCATGCATCCGGGTCCTCACGCTTTCCTGTACGTCATCAATATCGGACGGATTACGATGGAAGACGAGCGTGTATACAACCGGCTGATTGCACTCTTCGACCACCAGTTACAGAACTACACCATGGTGGTCTTCACTGGAGGAGATGACCTCAAGCGCTCAGGTGCGTCCATCGAGGAGAAGATCGCGAAGGCACCGGAAAACTTCAGAAATCTTCTTAAGGCCTTCAAGAACAGGTACGTTGTCTTCAACAAGCAGCCTCAGGTAGACGTGTTCCTACAGAAAGTTCGAGAAATGGTTGCTGAAAACGGCGGTGCACCTTATAGCTGTCCCAAGTACATGCAGGTTGGCGAAGGAATGGAGGAGGAAGTGGCTCGAAGAGTGGAGGAAGTGGAGAAGCAGGACCTCAAGAAGAAGCGGTTTGTCCAGGAGCTTGAGATCAAAACAGAACAGGCGAAAGAGGCTGTGGCGAGAGAGAAGGAAGACCTTAAGAAGAGAGAAGAAGCCCGAAAGCAGGAGATGAAGGAAGAGGAGGAGATGAGGAGGGCGCAGTTTGAGAGTCTGAAACAGCAGCTGGAGCAACAACAGATGAGTGAGGAGAAGAGACGGCAGGAGACAGAAGCATTCCTGAGGAAACTTGAAGAAGACAAGCGAAAACAGATCAAAAAGACGAAAGAAGAGAGAAAACGGGAGCAAAAGAGACTCCGAAAGAAAGAGAATGAAATGCGAATGGAGATGAAGAAGATGATTGAAGAGCAAAGGAAACAGCACAAAGAACAGCACAAAGAAAGGATGCGACTCCACGAAGAAGAGATGCGAAGATTGAAGGACGGAATCGCCAACAAGAAGGAAACAACTTTCCTGGATAAATTCAAATCTTTTGCTAATACTGTGGTAAACACAGTGATTGATGCTGCCGCCACCTTTATTCCATTTTTTCGACGTTGAATTTTTTATGTTTCTACCTTTCCTTTTTTTAAAGATTTCCTTGATCTCTGTTTGTTTCGTTACAAGATTATTTTAAAATTAATCATTTGTTGATTTTCAAATGTAATCTTCAGATGCTTGCAACGCAAATGGTCACAATGGTGGGACAGAAACAGCTAAAAATGCTTAAAAGGTTAGATTTCAATATACAATTAAACAAGTCCAGAAACTTACATCCTTGTACATCATTGTAATACTCTTTATCATATTTACCATATTCTCTTTCGTTTGCTTTGAAGTTTCCATCTGAGTGTTTTGATACGTGACCTGTGAGATGGTGGTGAGATCGTAGAAATTTTGTAAAAAAAAAACATATCTGTGTCATTGATGCTGAGAAGATCGGCGATTTATGAAAATTTGCGATAGAAGTTACAAAAGCGCAAGAACATTGTGTAAAATAGAAAAGTAAGTTGCAGAGATGACAAATTAAGAGGATTTAAATGTTTATATATGTACATATGAGAGCTTTCTTAGCTTTTAGTTTATTTGCGCTCAACTGCTGAACTGAAGGTGAAAGGATCGAAGCCTGCTCTGGCCAGTGACTTGACATATCATTCTGCCTACCATCAGCTGATTGTCAAGAACAGGTATCTGTATATACCTGATTATATCTGATTATATCTAATGATATCTGGTTATATCTGGAAAGTTAAAAGCGGGTGGTTGAGAAGGTAAAGCCTCTCATTGCAGGCGCCGTGCCCGACACACCATCAACTACTTACATTCACTGCCTGCACGGCCATCAGGCCATTGGACTTTGTGTCTTAATAATCACTTTGCTTCAGTCAACATGTATTGTTGTTTGTGCGCCTGTTTGTGATGTTTTTAAAGGCGTTTAATACCTTGTACTTATTAGGCTTTGCGACACAAGTTTGCTTTTCACTTAAATCTTACAACACGGATTGTGAACTATATGAATGTGTAGTTATTATATATCTGCATACTTACTCTACTAAGTTATACAATTTCTGTAGAAGTAGCTTAGATGCATAACTTAAGATTTATATTTGTGTACTTTCTTCATCCTTGGATGTTTGTGAGGAAATGGAAAATATTGAATTTGAAGTGGTTGTAGAGACTAATAAATATAACATTCAATATATTTTTATACGTGTGACCTTTCATAACTGCTGCATGGATGTTCACGGACATAAAAATAGAAACAAGAGATTGTCAGTGGCTCCGACCAGGTAAGAAGGAGTTTTGTACTAAGTAATGAAACTCTCTTCTATCTCACATTCGTTATGTAGAATCCAATACAGTATTAAAACACTTTCTAATATCTTATGACTTTAATATAATGAGCTTGATTCTGCTTGGTCATCATACAATTTAAATATGGGAAAGTGTATAGCATATACGTATGCAAAAAAAAACCAAAAAAAAAAAAAAAAAAAACAAAACAAACAAACAAACAAAAAAAAAAAAAAAGCCAAAACAATGTCCATTACCAAAGAAAAAACCAAATCTGCCAAGTTGGCCTTATAGTCAGAACCGAGGCTGTACATTAGCCACCTATGTAAACGGGTATTCTATATACAGTATAGTAAAAGTATATGTATATGTATATAAACGGTGATAACATACTATAACAGAAAAGTCTGTAGTTATTTTACAACTGAAAAGTAAAAGGATTAGTATTCAAAAGAATAGTGGAAATAGTCTATGCTCCAATAAACAAATTGTTTTATAAGAACTACTTAGGTAGCAATCCTTACAAGTGGTTTTTATCTCAGTGGCTAAATGATTGTCATCACAACAGTGACAACACGCTGTCGTGGCTATGTCATACTTCTTACTGAATGTGGCACCTGTCTACAGAGATGACTGGTTTCCTGTGTGTGTGTGAGAGAGAGAGAGAGATTATTCATGAGTATAAAAGTAGAAATATCACAGATTAAGGTAGGTGCTAATTTTACTTAAAAAGTCTACATAATACTTTTAGCTACAAATTAAACTACTCCATGATGTCTTCCAATGCTGCCCGAGTAAAAATTACCAGTTACAGAGAACCTTTTCCTGAGTGGAGGCAAGGTTGTGTGAGACAGATTATCGCGTGCCACAACCTTCAATGCTACCTTTTGGTTTTATGACATTAAAAAAAATTTAAAGTGGTAGTAAACATTTTTAGAGTTGTAAAAGAAGCTCACAATAACTATAGTCATAAAATTGTATCAAGAGTTAATGTGTTTATGTAAATAAAAAAAAAGTAAAAGGTCTTGCAAATGATCTCTTCTAAATTATAACACTACTGTAACATCACTCGGCCCTGTGTACCTCAAGGGAGCAGCAAGGAATAAACTAAACTTGAAGTGTAACATAACACTTCATGGTCCTGGTTGCAGTCTTATTATGGAAAACTTGATGCCTTTCTATTTACCAATTCAAATTTAAAATAGTTAGAACATATTACAACATTTACGACAATCCACTATTAAGACAGCAGTAAAAACTAACACACAATAACCTGTCCATCTGGACTGGACAGTCGTACTTTAGTATTGGTGTTTCTAGTCTCTCGTAGCTCGCATGTCATTTGAACTCAGTCATATAACTTGAACATAGAACTCAGTCCTAAAGATAAATCAGATAGTTTGAGCTTTTCATCTTTTTGTTTTCGCTTTTGAAATGTCCCTTGTAAACAGAACTGAAATCCCTTTACCTTATTTTCACGTTCTTCTTCTCGCTTTTCAGACACCGATCGTTCCTTTTCTTCCAGTATTTTGATCTCATCTTGTAGCTGTTTGAAATGCTTCATACTTTTGCTTTCCAGGTTTGTCACTATAGCTATTCTCTTACTGATTTCTTCCTGCGTTTTGTCATGAAAAGAGAAATACCTCGGCCAACTATAGCATTGATTGCCATTGTGTTGCATCAAGTCACGAGCAACATCCAGAAGACACCTAACCTGTCCCCTGTCTTCAGACTCGTTGTTAAAGACAACATATCTGTTATCGCAAGTTTCTAAAATGCTTCGAAGATCTGGAGGTGCTTTGACGAGAATGTCATTGATAGTACATTCAGGACCCAGGTCATCTCCTCCGGTAAATACAACGATCATGTACTTGGTTACAAACTCATCAAATAAAGCTATTAGTCGCTGGTAAGCTGCTACTTCTCCTTTAGTGAATCGTCTGCTGAGGCTCAGCAAGAACAGGAAAGCATGAGGACCTGATGGCATACAGGCAGCTGCCTGAGCTAAAGCTTCACCAATTTGTTTCTCGCTGGTGCTAGACAGGTCTGGTGTGTCTACAACCTGTTACAAAAGAAAATAGATAAATGAACAGAAATCATAAATATAAGATGAGTTAGAAATTTTTAACATTTTCTTTTAGTCCTTTCAAAAAATATAATTTGTTTTTCGCTTTTTATTTTCCCCCGTTCTGAATGCCTTCTTCACTTTTGTCAGGTTACTAATCTTAGTGCTTTCTTTGTAATATTATCAGCACTTACAGCGGCCTGTAGATGTTTACAGTTTTTGTTAGTGCGCTCCTCGAGTGCGTATGTAAATCACTTTATCAGTTTGCAAGTATCTGATTGGTCATGGGTAAGAATGTGGAGACATACACCACAACTGTCTTTGTTTTTGTGTTTGAGAACAACTATCTATACAACCAATGTGTGTGCGCTTGCATGAGCTTTTGTTGGTACCTCGACAGTTTCTCCCAAAACAGTTCCACGATGCATTTCACACTTGGATGTTTCCATGCTGAGCCCTCTCGACACGACGAACTTCTTAGCACCCAGGATGGTGTTCCCTGTTGTACTTTTTCCTGTGCCGCCATTACCCACCAAGACGAATCGGATAATTGCTGAAAAAATATAGTGGATACAATTTTATTGGTTATAGTACTTTAATGAATAGGAGGTTTGTTTGAAAAGTAACGGAACTAGTATCAGTAGCAACTATTTTCAATCTCAAAACAACAAAATACTTGGTTTTTCCTTAAGTCTAATGAAGTTTTCTATCCTTCTCTACCATGCTTCTATTCTTGCATCTTGCATTCAGTCTCACTTTACCTGTTTCATTCTGCTACTAGAACTATAGAAGCCCGTATTAGGGCTAAACTAACACCACCTTTATGCCATTCGTCCGAAATGTGGGATTCATTGTCACTGCAGACATGACTCTTGGTACAAGTTATGGCCACGTGTTAAAATGTCTTGTCCCTTTACCAAGGGCTCCGGTGCATAGGCGGTCTTAACTCGAGTTAAGACCGCAGTTAAGCCAAGCACGCTGTCTTAACCTAAGACGCCTGCTAAGCGCGGTGCATGGGCGATCTCAACTCGCTAAGCAAGCGGTCTTAGTCTTAAAATTTGAGACTGGTCTCCCCCAGGCTTAACTCCTTGCTTAACCGCGACACGCTGCTTACGCATGACCGCACGGCGGCTTTCGTAGTAACAGTGGCGCTTGATCGTGTTGTTTACTGAGTTGCCCTGCGTATACCATTGATAAATACAGATTTTTCACTACTTCAGCGATCCATCAAATCCATTTGATATGTATGACGTCGATTTGTTTCATTGTTTTCGCTTTCGTCGAGCGAACATAACAGTGGAAAATGATTTCGACCATCATTTTCAACGAAAAGGCTCTACTCCGCCTTTGTTGCAGGTAAGACTATAGTCACCACCACTATATAAATATATAATTAATAAGTGTAATTGACAGCATTACGTTAAAAATATTTAATAATGTTAGCATGACTTCAAAATATAATCACATAACAAAACAATGGCGTATAACTTAAGACGGTGTTGACGACAGTGGGTGTTTGTTGTTATTATTGCTGCTCTCAGGTAAACACGAGACCACAAAACTTATATATATTTGGAAAGGAAAAAACTTGAATTTTGCAATAAAAGTAATGAAAATCTTCTACTTTCACTCTGGTGACAGCAATAATCCAAAAAAATTCAGTTTGCTATACTTGGGTCATATGAGCAGACGCACAATTCTGGCCCATCCACTGTGCTCCAAGTGTTGTTTTAGAGTATGTAAACATTATTAAAAAATTGATGGCATTGTATTTAAGTAAAACAACACAGAATAAAGTAGCAGAGCACCCAGAATCTCTTATATAGTTTGATTTAATACATGTTTATCAATTTGACAGGCAGTTCATTGCAGTATGTCTCAAGTTGTAAACATGTGGCTCAAGAGATAGATAATCATAATAGGTTAATGTTCACATCGTCCTTTTTAACTAAAAATGGACAGTTTTGTTTAGATGTGAATACTAAAATATATAAATTCATTGAGGTCAATAATATTTCCTATGTCTTTTGCAGGTGATGGTGGCATTACAATTTTACGCTACAAGCACAATGCAAGTTGTAGTGGCTGACGGCATTGACATGGGATGAATACGGGAGACAGTGGCTACCCGCTGAGGGACTGGCTTAGTTTCCTTTTTTTTAAATGCAGACAAGGAAAAGAACTCCTCCCCTTTAATATCATATGCTTCAGAATATATTGTGTGACTTCAGATACATCCCTGCCAAAGCAGCAAAAATCATCATGTGTTCCATTGTGCTGTCATAATTTCTAACTGAATAGTCACATTATTATTCAATTTGACTTTGGCTGAATAGCAACATCCACCACAATCAGTTGGTGAACACTTTCAGCAGCTGGCATTACCAATTCATTTTCCATCTGTTTTTCTGTCTAGTATTTGTTACCTCAGCCTGTGCCAGATTTATTTTGATTTCCATGAATTGCAATTCTTTTTAAACAAGATTCAAGTTCACTGTCCAGAGCTACAAAGTTTTTGTTCTCTTATCTTTGTTGTGCATTCTTTTGTATCATCAGGTATTTTGCTTTCTTCGGGTGACCCAGTTGACGGATGGAATTCTGGCTGCTTGGTACATCACCTGGTGTGTTTTATCTGACAGTCAAAAAGATTTTTTTCAGAAAATGTGCAGCTGTCTAGGTCTAAGCCGCTTTGATGGCTTTGAATATTGCTGTGTGGAACTCTGTGTGGTCTTGATGCTGCACGAAAGAAAATGTTTTTAGAACAATTGATTCATGACACTTCTACTTGGGAGCACTGAGTATTACCATTGCATTAGAATATGTAAAGGTATTGCTTGAATTACTCTTCTGTGTAAGGTTTCTATATAAATAGATTATTGTGTTGCTTGTTATTCTTTGTGATGCCAAGTAACTAGTAAAAGCAGTTATGTTGATATTTACTACATGCTGCTAGTAGGATTGTGAAGGACATGTTTCTCTCTTTAGAGTTAATATTTAGCACTTTTCACTGGACTCAGGTGTAGCCATTTCAGAACTTCATAACAGTCTTATTTGCAACTGTTTTAAGAATGTAGACACTGCAAATCTGTGTCATTCAGAAGCTGAGTGTCTACTGGAATCTAAACTGTAGAACATGGTACTGTAACATGTATTAGACTTGTAGTTAAAACTTGTTAAATGTCCAAACTGACTGTGGATGTAAAGACAAACCTGCTGTGTACATCTCCCAAATTATGTCATAGTCTGTGTTGCACTTGAATTAAACAATTTATAATTTTAAGCCAGCTGTGGAAAAATTATATGTGTAGCTGCCCTCTCTAAGGACAAAAACCTTGGTGGCTTTTCCTTAATATTTCATTGTTTTGTTCAAAAATACATCAGGAATATCTGTGCTATAAAGTACATTTTTAAATTCCCATTTGAAAAACATCATCATCTGAAATGTTCAATTCATTGTTGTTTGTTTGCATGAAATGATAATCTGCATATACTTCTAACAAAAGCATTTCCATTGTTGAATTAGAAGATTGAACTGGAGTGTTCTATATTGCACCTCTATATATGTCAATATTATTATTTTATTACTCTCCCTATCATGAAAGACTTCTGGAGGAACCAGCGTAAATGATTCACCACCTGTAACAAAAACTAAATCAGAAATGTATCTAGTTATTTTAAATAAATGTATTTCGGATGGAAATATTTATTTTCAAACTGGCTGTTGTGTGTGACTATAGGCTTTGCATTTGCATTCTCTCGGTATTAGAGCTTTTTCTGCGGATGACACAGACGTAAAAAAAAATCTACACAGGTAAACAAAATGACTAACCTTCGATGTTTGTGCCTCCATCAGTTCTCTGAAATCATCTACCAAAATATTATCACTTTCTCCATTTATCACGGGTGTTTCTGGTGGCCCCCCTGTCCGTGGGTGGATGTTTTTGACGACTGAGAAATGAAATTATGGAAGATCTTAAATCCGCTCATTTCTTTCTTATTCATCTTTTTCTTTTTTTCTGGTTAAGCCTCTTCTTCTCCCTGGTAACCTCCTCGATTAAGACTAATTTTTCGCTGTCGCACACTCTACTTCGTTTCAGCCATGGTGCGCAGACGAATTTCGCGGCTCAGCACCATCGCTGTAGCGCAGTTTTCATTGGTGGAATATACGGTTGGCAAGGCCGCTCCCGGACAAATTTATTTATATCGCTGACCTCGACGCCGCGCTGACTGACCGTTTCTCAGCTAAGCAAGGGCTGAGATCGCTCATGCAACAGGCTTGAGACCGCGAACTTAGCCAAGACGAAAACGAGTTACAAGCAAGGCATCTATAAGACGAAAAGTTAAGACCGCCTATGCACCGGAGCCAAGGACTCCACGCTGACAGTTGACTGAGTACGAGCTAGAATATTCCAGCTCTAGTGTATCTAGCAGCTTGTAAGATGATTCCTGGAGCTTTGTGGTTGAGTATTGGAGGTGAAGGAAGCGGGTGGCTGTGGCAAAAGCAAGGCCACACCCGTAGCCAAACATTTGCCGGTTCTGTACCCTAACTAACCCACCTGTGGAGTGGGTATTTCACTTTTAATCAGATTTGAAAAATTACGGCAGTAAAGGTTAGGAGGGAAACCACCCTCACAGAAAAGACTGGCCCCAAGAAAAGTGAGGGTCTCATTCACCATCGACAACATCAAATTGACAAGACCTTTCCACCATTTGTTATTATAACAAAGAAACATCAAATGTATTTTTTAATTGTATGAGAACAGCAATATAGTTTGGAACAACACTGAGTTGTTTTACAAACTATGACATTTGTATTATTTTTATTAGTTTGTGAATGTGCATATGGAAAGAGGGACAAACCCATTTAGAAATGTATTTATCCTACCTTCTAATTCCCCGGACCGACTTTGCTGACCTGCAGAGCTGACGACATGTCCAGAGTCAGCCTGTCCTTGTGAACTTTCAGTGTTCATCCTCTCCACAGCTTTCTTTAAGCACAGGCATTGCTGCTTTGTCAGAAGATTTGTGTTTATAAACAAAGTGTCGATGTCTGCTGAAGTCAGTTGACTCAGTTTTTCCAAGGAGTCAAAGCCCTCCCCCTTCAGTACTCTTAGAGTCTCCGGAGTCAGTTTTTCTCTCTCTGCCCATTGGTCCATATCTGCTCAGATATATAATGTGTACACACACACACACACACACAAAAGACAAGTAAGAAAATCATTGTATTTTCAGAAAAAAAGGTTGTTCTTTAAGTTATTTTCGAAGATGTTTAAAAGTCTATGTTTGGAGTTAACACAGTAGCGACAAATTACAAACTGTAGTCTCAATACAGCAGTATGTAATATTTTTCTCGGAAAGCATCGTGAGAACCAAGCAACTGTGACCGTTGTTAGTAGATAAAGTCAAGCAAACTTTATCTTTCTTAACATGAACAGACAGGACAGACGACATGTCAGCCTACACCTGTACGCGGGGCTCGCGGATAGTCTTAAGGTCAGTCTCATAATACGATTGTTGTCCTGGGCTCCGGTGCATAGGCGGTCTTAACTTTTCGTCTTAAGATGCCTTGCTTAACTCGCTTTTCGTCTTGGCTAAGTTCGCGGTCTCAAGCCTGTTGCATGAGCGATCTCAGCCCCTTGCTTAGCTGAGAAACGGGTCAGGTCAGCGCGGCGGTCGAGGTCAGCGATAAAAATAAATTCGTCCGGGAGCGGCCTTGCCAACCGTATATTCCACCAATGAAAACTGCGCTACAGCGATGGTGCCGAGCCGCGAAATTCGTCTGCGCACCATGGCTGAAACGAAGTAGGGATATGCGACAGCGAAATATTAGTCTTAATCGAGGAGGTTACCAAGGAGAAGAAGAGGCTTTACCAGAAAAAGAAAAAATGAAATAAGAAAGAAATGAAGCAATTTAAAATCTTCCACAATTTCATCTCGCAGTCGTCAAAAACATCCACCAACGGGCGGGGGCAACCACCAGAAACAGTACAAGTGATAAACAGAGAAAGTGATAAATATTTTAGATGATTGCAGACAACTGATGGACGGCATAAACATCGAAGGTTAGTCATTTTGTTTACCTGTGTAGACTTATTTTTTACACGTCTGTGTCATCCGCAGAAAAAGCTCTAGATACCGAGAGAATGCAAATGCAAAGCCGATATAGTCAGCACACAACAGCCGGTTTAGAAAATAAATATTTCCATCCGAAATACATTTATTTAAAATGACTAGGTACATTTCTCATTTAGTTTTTGTGACAGGTGGTGAATCATTTACACTGGTTCCTCGAGAAGTCTTTTATGATAGGGGAGAGTAATAAATAATATTGACATATGTAGGAGGTGCAATATATGTACTTATGTAGAACACCCCAGTTCCATCTTCTAATTCAATAATGGAAATGCTTTTGTTAGAAGTATATGCATATGTATTATTTTCTTGCATAACAAGCAAGAAGGAATTTACATTTCAGACAATGTTTTTCAAAATGGGAAATTTTAAAAATGTACTTTATATCACATAGATATTCCTGATGGTAAGTTTGAACAAAACATAAAATATTAAGGAAAAGCGCCAATGTTTTATACTTTACTTCCAAAGCTGGCTTAAAATTATAAATTGTTTAATTCAAGTGCCAAACACAGACTATGACATAATTTGGAAGATGTACACAGCAGGTTTGTCTTTACATCCACAGTCAATTTGGACATTTAACCAGTTTTAACTACAAGTCTAATACATGTTACAATACCAGTGTTCTACAGTTTAGATTCCAGTAGACACTCAGCTTCTGAGTGACATGGATGTGCAGTGTCTACATTCTTTACCAGTTGCATGTTATCAAGTTCTGAATAGCTATACCTGGGTCCAGTGAAAAGTGCTAAATATTAACTCTAAAGAGAAAAACATGTCCTTCACAATCCCACCAGCAGCATGTAGTAAATATCAACATTACTGCTTTTTATAGTTACTTGGCATCACAAAGAATAACAAGCAAGATAATAATCTATTTTATATAGAAACCTTACACAGAAGAGTAATTCAAGCAATACCTTTACATAACCTAATGGCTAATGCAATGATAAGTACTCAGTGCTCCTTGTCAAATTGTCATGAATCAATTTCTAAAAAACTATTTCTTTCATGCAGGCATCAACACCACTGAGAGCCAGAGAGCAATATTCAAAGCTGTCAAAGTGGCTTATGCATAGACAGTTGCACATTTCTGAAAAAAATCTTTTTGACTGTCAGATAAAACACACCAAGGTGATGTACAAGCAGCCAGTATTCCATCTGTCAACTGAGTCATCTGAAGAAAACAAAATACCTGATGATACAAAAGAATCCACAACAAAGATTAAAGAAAGAAAAACTTTGTATCTCCTGGACAGTGAACTTGATCATGTAAAAAGAATCACAATTGATGGAAATCAAAATAAATCTGGCGCAGGCTGAGGTAACAAAACTACATGGAAAAACAGATGGAAAATGAATTGGTAATGCGGCTGCTCAAAGTGTTGACCAACTGGTTGAGGTGGATGCTGCTATTCAGCCAAAGTCAAATTGAATAATAAATGTTGTGACCATTCAGTTAGAAATTATGACAGCACAATGGAACACCTGATGATTTTTGCTGCTTTGGCAGGGATGTATCTGATGTCACACAATATATTCTGGAGCACTGGATATTAAAGGGGAGGAGTTTATGTATTTCTAAACCATGATGCAAACAAAAGGGTGCAATATATTATAACATGGAGTAAAGACACATACTAACCAGCCACAAGCAAAACTTGTGCATTTTAAACCTGACAAAGCAAAGACAGTATTTTATCATAGTTGTTCCTGAAGAAAATGGAACTAATTTTTGAGACATCATTGGTTCTCTCAATGGTGTCACTTGTTGAGCTGTGGGCACAGTTGAACTTTTCCTTGGCTCTAGTGTCTGCATTTTAAAAAAGGGGATACTAAGCCAATCAGTCAGCGGGTAGCCACTGTCTCCCGTATTCATCCCATGTCAATGCCAAAAGTGTCAGCCACTACAACTTGCATTATGCCTTGTTGCATAAAACTGTAATGCCACCATCACCTGCAAAAGACATAGGAAATATTATTGACCTCAATGATTTATATATTTTAGTACTCACATCTCAACGAAACTGTCCATTTTTAGTTAAAAAGGACGATGTGAACATTAACCTATTATGATTATTTACCTCTTGAGCCACATGCTTACAACTTGAGACATACTGCAAGGAACTGCCTGTCAAATTGATAAACATGTATTAAATCAAACTATATAAGAGATTCTGGGTGCTCTGCTACTTTATTCTGTGTTGTTTTACTTAAATACAATGACATCAATTTTTAAATAATGTTAAGGTTAATAATACTCTAAAACAATACTTGGAGCACAGTGGATGGGCCAGAATTGTGCCTCTGCTCATATGAGCCAAGTATAGCAAACTGTGAATTTTCTTGGATTATTGCTGTCACCAGAGTGAAAGTAGAAAATTTTCATTACTTTTATTGCAAAGTTCAAGTTTTATCCTTTCCAAAAATATATTGGTTTTGTGGTCTCATGTTTACCTGAGAGCATCAATAATAACAACAAACATTACCCACTGTCGTCAACACCGTCTTAAGTTATACGCCATTGTTTTATTGTGTAGCTATATTTTGATGTCATTCTAACATTATTAAATATTTTTAACGTAATGCTGTCAATTACACTTATTAATTATATATTTATATAGTGGTGGTGACTATGGTCTTACCTGCAGCAAAGGCGGAATAGAGTCTTTTCGTTGAAAATGATGGTCGAAATCATTTTCCACTGTTATGTTCGCTCGACGGAATCGAAAACGATGAAACAAATCGACGTCATGCATTTCAAATGGATTTGATGGATCGCTGAAGTAGTGAAAAATCTGTATCTGTCAATGGTATACGCAGGGCAACTCAGTAAACAACACGATCAAGCGCCACTGTCACTATGAAAGCCGTCGTGCGGTCATGCGTAAGCAGCGTGTCGCGGCTAAGCAAGGAGTTAAGCCTGGGGGGGACCAGTCTTAAATTTTAAGACTAAGACCGCTTGCTTAGCGAGTTGAGACCGCCCATGCACCGCGCTTAGCAGGCGTCTTAGGTTAAGACAGCGTGCTTGGCTTAACTGCGGTCTTAACTCGAGTTAAGACCGCCTATGCACCGGAGCCCTGATGCCTCATGAAAGGATCTTTACATGGTTTCCTTTCTTAAAGTGAAGGTGGAACATTTAAGTCTAAACGATTTCTTTGCTCAGACAGGTGTTGAAGTGTGTTTTAGGCTCTGCGACAAGGCTCGTTCTATTG
The DNA here is from genome assembly GCF_003073045.1 of Pomacea canaliculata. Lineage (NCBI taxonomy): Eukaryota > Metazoa > Mollusca > Gastropoda > Architaenioglossa > Ampullariidae > Pomacea > Pomacea canaliculata. The sequence goes on along the minus strand of NC_037592.1, from coordinate 40,683,200 downwards.
TCAACTCTGACACTGTTAATAAAGCAGCACCTTTGACACACAGCTTAAGTAAGAAGTTGTACGACCATGATAAATAGATACTGTATAAATATACAGAAGACGACAATGTTAGGTATATAACTATAGGATAATATTAACCAAGTATAAAGTTCTTACCTTCGCTCTCCATGTTTTACAGAAACAAACCTCCTCAAGCCAATGTATGGCCGCTGTGCCTGCAGGTACAAGACAAAATGTTCATGTTTGATCACAGGGTTATGTTTAAAGATCACCTGGAGCTTATTTCGGAGGAGTTTTAGGCAACAATTTTTGATATTGCTTATAATAATGTGAGCTGCAAAGTTTTAGTCCACTACGTACGATCGCGTATGTTAGTCTTTAAAGTTGGCATTGCCAACCAGAAGTCAACTTCCGTCAGATTCCTCCCACTTTGCTGCCTAATAAAAATAATGGGATCATTTATAATGCGATCGGGGTGTGGCTAGAGGCTAAACACAATCCTCATTTATCTTTACACAGTTTTCGGATAAAACTTGCGTAACTTTATATATCTCTTTGCACAGTCTTCTCCTTGTTTGTCTTTGTCTTAGAGTAAAGGGAGAACATTTCCTTAATTTGCGTTTAACATCACTCCCTGTTTTTAAGATGCAAAGCAATCTTTTGCTTTTAGATAACCGTTAGTCAAAAAGTCAAATTTTCCGGATCATCTCTCAAACGAAAGGAACGAAATCTCTAGAGGATTCGATATTTCAAGGTTCTAGTGTGGCTTTAAGTCTACTGCGCAGTTATATTCTTTACCTTAGAAAACCCTGCGTGATGTTTCTTGTAAATGATCGAGTTACTTTGGCTGTACCTTATTTACACCTGCTGAAAGGTTCTTTGTGGTGTGCTGATACGCCCTTCTTATTGCGGGACCCTTACATTGCTCAGCAAGCAACACCTTTGGCACTCAACCAAAGCCAGAAGTTTAGGGTCATTGTACAGTTGAACTTCTGTAAGTCGACCTTCCCTTAGTCGAAATAGCCCCTAAATAAAATTGTAAACATCAGTTGGTTGGTTTCCCATTAAAGCAACGCGTATTCAACTTCCATAGCTCGAATCGGCCTAATCGTGAACTAAAATCCCTGGACTGCTGGCAGACGATTTTTTCCAGTTAACTACTAAAACGAGGCATGAGACAAGAAAGCTTCCGGTTTATTTACATTCTTTGTTATGGGTCACCGAGTAACAGCGGTTTACTTCACAAGAGCTCAGCGTTGGTCTTGGCACAGACAGCAATGCACCTACACACGTCCTTGGCCTAACCAAAGACTTATACAATTCAAATAATGGTAATGCGGTCAGCATGTTGAAACCATTTGAAAATAAGTCGGAGAGTGTAAGATCGTGTCCTCCTCCCTGCGCTCACATATTCTGTCTGTATAGAAATACGTGTGCGATAAGCGCGACTCCGTCTCCTCAGGGTGTCGGGGTGTCCTTAGAAAAATGATAAGAAAACATTTAGTTAAAATTAAACGTTTATAGTGAACCCACTGGCCCCCAACCCTTCTCTCCTTTGTTTTGCAATCACTCATAGAAATCTGGATAATTACTTTTCATTTTTCACTGATGGTTAGTTTGATCGACAAACTTCTTTAAGTCGAACCTTCCGTAGCTTGATTTTTTTTTCATTTGTACCTTGAAGCTTCATCTTATAGAAGTTCGACTGTAATTAGATACTGTTGTTCAATCGTCAGTTAGCTATTCAACCAGTGAAAGCCAACTCCATTTCGGCAAAGATGACACTGCAGAGGACTTAGAATGTGAAAGTCGATGAACCCGAGTGTGAGGGGAGAGCATGTCTCTGTTTTTACCGGTTTTTTTTTAAGATTTCCTTGATCTCTCTTTGCTTTATTACAATATTATTTGAAATTTAAATCGATTGTTGATTTTGAAATGTAATCTTTAGATGCTCACGACGCAAATGGTCACAATGGTGGGACAGAAACAGCTAATAATGCTAAAAATTAGATTTACATATACAGTTAAACAAGTCCAGACAGTTGACTTTTACATCCTTCTGTAAAGTTGGGCAAAAGACTGACTTTGTGCTGAAATTCTTCGCCTTGGAGTAAACTTTTCAGTGTAAGAGATCAGTCTAAAAACAGCTTGTAGCTTCGAGGGGAGCTAAATCACATACTTCATTCTTTCAGAGTAATACTATTACTCGATACAGTGTATCTGCTCTCAACACGTACCTAGACATGGATAACAATAGTGTTTGTTCAAGTCCTATTAAATGTCCTCACTTCCTTTGCTACTTAATTTTTTCGGACTGATATCCAGTACTTTTCTGTAACAAATAAGTCGTGACAAATTTTTATTTTCAGGACGATAGCTTGTCCATACCAGAAAAAAATGCATAAATGAAGCGAGGGGAGATGACCCGCACTTGATGTCAGGAGACAGGCTATCTCCCTTTATGAGAGTTGAATTTAGAATGTGACTGAGAGTTAAAAACTTGCCTTAACAAGTTATTCAAAACCGAGAGTGATTCTGAGTCCGAAAAGAAGCTCAGTTCAGCCGTACTACTTCCATACTTCTTGTACTGTTATTTGACATATCAGGTGCTCATTACAATCTCATACAAGAACTATAACTCAGCAAAAGAAGAAACGATTTATTTTCTATTAGATTATAACCATATGAATTTTACCAAGGCAAGAGAAAATAATAAGCAAAATAATGTCGAATAAAATTTAAAAGTTAAGTTTCTTGTTCACTATTCATTTTAGTTAAAAAGTTCATCTTCTTTACATTAATTACGTCTGCAGCTATAAACTAAATCCTCATTATCTACATCTGTAGCAAATTGTCTTGCATATACATGTATGTGCAACAATGATAATAACCAACTTTATTAGTTCCAATCGGCAATTTAAATATGGAAAAGTGTGTAGCATATACATATGCAAACAAACTGTGTCAATTACCAAAGAAAAAAATGAAAAAGTAAATCACACTGAAACACTGGTTCCAGTGTCAATACAGCAAATATATTAAACAAAAAAACAACAAAACCAAACAAACAAAAAAAGGAAAAAACGCCCAAAACAAAACAAAGCAAAAAAAAAAAAAAAACCAACAACAAACCCCCGCCCCCCCAAAAGAAAAATAAACAAAAACAAACAAACAAAAAACAAAAAACAAAATAGAAGCGCATTAGTCACCACCGAAATCAGAAGCCAATTTTGTCATTAAATTACACACATCTTCAATAAGCTGTACAAAAGGTGTCATCACATAGTTCAAGAAAGAAGGTTCTTGTCCGTCTACGATTCTTTCCCTCAGTGCAGTCATCTCCTCGTCGTGAGCTCGCGCCATTTCTTCTCGAAGTTTCCTCTCCTCTTCAATCCTGCTTTCTATCATTGTGTTCATTTCTTCTTCCTTCCTGTTAAGGTTCTCTTGCTCCCATTTTCTATCTTCTTCCATCTCTCTCACCTGTTGCCGCCAGTCTTCCTCAAGTTTCTTCAAGAAGGCTTCTGTTTTTCGCCGTCTCTTGTCCTCACTCATCTGTTGCTGCTCCAGCTGCTGTTTCAGACTCTCCAGCTGTGCTGTCTTCTTCGCTTCCAGTTCCTTCATTTCTTTCTGTCGGGCTTGTTCTTTCTTTTCAAACTCTTCCTTCTCTCTTGCCACGGCTTCTTCGGCTTGTTTCGCCTTGGCTTCAAGTTGTTGGACATACTGCTTGCTCTGAAGATGCTGCTTCTCAACCTTCGCCATCTTTTTCCTGACCTCCTCCTCCATGGCTTCCCCGATGTGGAAGTACTTGGGGCAAGTGTAAGGCTTTCCTCCATTAGCAGCCACTAGTTCTCGCACCTTCTGCATTAGGACAAAGACCTCAGTCACTACCCCGTCACTAAAATCTACATACCTGTTCTGACAGGCACTTAGGACCCTTTTCAGGCTCTCAGGTGCATTTGCTAGCATGTCTTCCACTTTTTTTACTCTGCTGAATCTACCTCCTGAAGTGAAGAGGACGATGGTGTACCTCGCCAGATTTTTGTCGAAAAGCTCCAGCAGTCGGTTGTACTTGCCCTCGTCCTCCTCGGTGTATTGGCCGATCTCGATGATGTAGATAAGAGCGTGAAGACCCGGATACATGCCGGCCACAGACTTGGCAATGGCGGTGGCTACTGCCTCGGGACCTTTGCGAGTATCAAACAGACCGGGCGAGTCCAGGTACTGCAAGGACGCAAGAAGAAAGAATGATTATCTAAAGCAGAAGGTGGTACAAGTGTTATAAATACTGTAGAGAGGCTGTAAAATATATCCATCCCTTTATCTCTGTCCAACCGTCTGTGGACCTAGCTTAACTCTCGCTAACATAATTTACCTCAACGGTCACACCATTGCGCTCGGCGCTTTTCAACTGGATCAGGTCTGGATCCGAGTCACTGCCCACCTTAAGAATACGGAACGGGTTACCTTAGAAAATAAAATAATTGGAATTTTTGTATTAGTAGTAAAACATTATAGAGTTTTGTAGTTTTACATTAAGGTACTGACATCGTATGCTTGAAGTATCATAATATATATATAGCTCTCAAATATGAACATCAGAAAGCAACTCTTTATGCACCAGTGTCAGGCGACTAGTTTGATTCACAATAAACATGGAGCATTACTTGCAATATCCTACACAGATACACAAAGGGAGGAAACCGGAGTACCAGGACCAAAAAAAACAAAAACAAAAAACAAAAGAAGAAAAAAAAAAACACCGACTGTCAACCCTGTTAAGTTCGATCACCCTCATAGACAATTCCCATCTGTCCTGGTTACAATATGTTCTTAATGTTGTAAACTCAGATTGCATCTGTCATCATGACCTCTTGCTGTGTATCATTCTATATGACCTTCATTGCTCTCTTTTTTTCTACCTCCCCTTCTTCATCGTCCTGCTCTTTCATTCCAAAGTGTGTGACAGGAACGAGAGAATATATGAACGAATGGAAAGTAATATATTTGTAAATGCATTGCAGTGTTATTATTATTATAATAATATAAAATAAATTTCTTAATAAAATACATCCGCTATGACAGCTTCTTAAAATTATATGAGGAGACAAACCTGCCTTTATGTTTCTCTTGCCTAAAATGTTTGTTTGGTGGAGATCGGTTAAACAAGTAACTGAATCTGCTTATTAGTCGGAGGAAATAATATAAAGATCTGAAGCTTTTCAATCGAAACAGAAACTTTCAACAAATCTCCTTTGAAACAAGGAACATAATGCGGTAAAAGAAAAAAAATCAGCTTCTGTTTGTACAGACACAGGAGCGAGTTACAGAGATAGACAATACTGTGTAACGGCAACAGACATTTGAAAATGTTGGTGTCATGAATAAACACTTGACTTCCAGTGAAGGCTGTACAGAGGTGCAGGAAGGCAAGAAAAGAGAAACATTAAGGCAAATAAGGCAAATAAAGTGCTTTGTATGTTTCCATGAAGTCCTTTTGCTTTCATCTGTCACCACTACAGCCTCAGTAGCTGGCTCGTTTGAAGACCAGTCTCTCCTCTCCACCATCATCGCTCCTCATCGCCTGACGATCACAGGCAATATCGTAGCCATCATTACACAGCCTTACATCGTCTCACTTTTTCTTTTGCGGTCAACAAATGAAATAATTATCACTAGAAAAAAAAACTAGAACTACTTTAACCTGATTAGAAGAATTTAAATTGTAAACAGTTATTGTACCTTCTTCACCAAGGGCTGCTGATGCCGTGAGGTGGTCTGTAGTCGGTTCGTGTCTACTGTCAGCAACTTCACTACTCTTCGCTGTTTCTAACCCTGCAGACGACTCATTTGCAAACATTTTAATCGCTGATTTCAAAGCCAGACACTGAGCCAGAGGAAGTCGCTTGCTTTTCTGCAGATTCTCAGTCACGTGATCTGCCGTCAGGTGGCGCAGCAGTTCCAGGTTGGTGAACCCCTCCTCCTTGAGAACGACAACTGTGGCTGAGTCCAGGTCGACACTTGTCGCCCACTCCTCTAAGTCTGTCACATCACAGAATTTGTAATGAAAACAATAAAAATTTGAGAATTATTTACAAATTTTATCTTCAAGGAAGAAAGAAGAGAATGAGGGACGTCACATAACTGGAAGGTAAAAGGACGAATGTACGAGCATCGAGAAAAAGGAACTGCTTAGTAACAATTCCTTGTAAATGTTTCAAAAGCTCACATGCTACTTACTCCATTTTGAACTTAAATTATTCTGTTACCTTGGTTGTCACCCATTGTACTTTGTGAAAAAAGATCAAGCAGTTCTTTGACAGGCGGAGTGCATCTGAGTTTATCTCTGTCCCTCAGTCGTGTGATGGATGGATGTGTACAGAGCCTGACATAACTTGGGGAAACAGTGCCAATAAAATCAAATTAATTTGTGGTCGTAATCCATAGGAGTCTAGTTGTTAGGAACATTTTGTGAAGAAACTAAAACCTTGGCGGATGTTTATAGCTGGTAAAGGAAGTATAAAGTGATTTCCTTGCATAAAAATAGTTTTTCTTGAAAGCGACTGTGTCCCCATCCAAGATACTCATGAAGGCGTGTGAGTACCCGCCTTGTTAGAACTCAAATGCATCCTAGAAACACACGATAATACACTGAAAGACAGACACACAAAAACACATTCACATAGGAACATACAACATGCATACATAAATAACTCCAATATATATATATAATTTTTCTGTTGGGGTACGCCTTAGTCCTCATTGTGAAATTGTTTGTTATTAATACTTCATTTATTCGGTAAGGATTCACCACCCAATTGATTCAAGCTTGAGTGGCTTTTTGATGTGATGAGCTGTGGTTTATCGGGTCTTTTTATTAATAATTTGGTATAAAATAACTGCCAATTAATTGTTATTTCACTTTTCTCTTCTGTAGTTATCTAGATCATTGGATTCCTTTGAGAACTGATTAGCTGAAACTATAGCAAACTGCTCAAGTGTGTTTCGCAATTACTTTTCCTTATTTACTGCTGTTTTGTTCGTTTACTTTCAGTGTAATTCTTTCTTTCATTTTTTATTGCTTCCTTTCTTTCTGCTTGTATAAACGTAGACACATTGCACTTTAAAAATTTTGTGAAGATTATCTTCTCCACTTTAAAGTCTTAGAAACATAAATGTATCTCATCTAAGGAAAATAATCATCAAGCCTTCAGTAAAGCAAAAGTGGGAAGAAAAAAATAACAGTGATGATGGAGGCACTACAAAACATCAGGACAAAGTCAGTCTTTGTAAAGATATAATAGACCACGAATCATGACCAACTGCTTCATCGTTGTAATATTTTGTCGCTTGGATCGTGACACTGAGAGACAGAGGGAGGAAGATTTCAGTACAAATGTTTCACTTTCAGTTCTAAATATCCTGGTGACTGAGTGAAACATCTGTTTACTGTTCAGACATCTCGTCCTTTAATTACTCATCAGTAAAACCAGTAAATGAAGAGGCTGTGCAAATTCAAGTTAATAACTCGAAATAAATTTTCTTGGAAAGTGTGACACCAACTGAGATGACGATGACGATGACGATGACGATGGCGATGCTGTTGCTGATAATGATAATGATACAGAGGATGTAAAATAACAACAGACAGCTCACGAGTTTTATCTCCAGTTCTGTCTATGTTTTCAATAAAATGGCGGGTTGGTGTGATTCATCATGTGTCGGTCTGTTAACATCTGTTCATCTTTCTTCCGTCATGGAAGTACAACAGTTGATTGTCTGTTCATTAAGAACACAACATCCTCTTTGTTCATTTATAAACGCATGAAAGACAAGACTATTCCTTAGTGTCTCTAACATACTGTGTATCTAGGGCACAGTGACATGGTTTTCCATGGATTCCCTTTCGACCCTGGCACTGACCAAAGCAGACTGGCTTTACTAAAGACTCGGTGGATGGCCGGACGACACACTCATTCTTACACTTCTATCATTTCTGCTTAATTTTAGGAAACCTCTAAATAATTCCTTTCTACCACTGTAAATGAATGAGGTAAAATACTGTAGAACTGCTTTCATAGAGAACAGACAGACGGAATCCGTGACAGCGAGCTCATGTGTCAAATGTTCTTTATCTTCACACGTTGTATTATACAAAATACTACAACTTCTTTATTTTTGAAGACATTTGTCAAGGAAAACTGCTCTAAGTGAACTGAAAAATTAGACTGAGAGTTTAAACTTGCTTTAACAAGATTAAAAAAAAAAAAGATTTTTGTTTCAGGAAATAACCTTCAAACCTTTATTACATCTCTACTATATCTACTGTTAGCTGACATTCAGGATAATCAGTTACATCCCATGCAGAAACTATATTACACAACAAAAGTCGAATTGATTTATTTCTCTTATAATTACATTTTTCTACCAGATTGTAAAGCCACTTAAATGTTATTAAAGTCGAGAGCAAGTAATTAACAAATTGACGTCGAATAAAATGTAAAAGCTAGTTCTCCTGTACATTATTCATTTAAATTGACAAATATTCTTCATTGCATGTTGTTTATATCAATAATATCTACAGCCATACAAAAAAGCTTAATAATATATATATATATATATGTCTAATTGTCCTGCATACACATGTAGCCAAACCTTTAATATTGGTAGAATAAACACTGACATTGGAAGATGGATGACCGATGAGTTTAGACGAGAGAACTCAACCATGAACTGAGGTGGTGCTTGTGATGGCGGAGGTCAATGGATAAGGTTCTTGCGAATCAACGAACGAAGGCAATAAGCTTTCGTACAGCGAGAAATAAACTTGTTGCAGGCTTGGATGTAGGTAAACAAGTAGTCGAAGTAGTCATTAAATGCAAAACCATTTCGGCAGACCGATCTGGCAGTCCATCTATGAATGTGTTACAGGTCTCCAAAATATATAAAAAATATTTTAGTAGGTAAGAACTATATGTCGATAATTTGCGATTCATTTCAAGAAACACACACGAATACTTTCGTCACATGGAGCTTTTACAGGCTGAGCTGAAAGACTGTAGTGAGTAGTCACACCCACATGCACACTCACTTTTTTGATTAAAATACTACTGTAAATAATAGCAAAAATATAAACAAAAAAGAAACATGGAAGAGGCAGAAACCAAATGAATTAGTCATCATCAAAGTCAGAAGCCAATCTTGTGATCAAATTACACACGCCTTCAATAAGCTGTACAAAAGGTGTCATCACATAGTTCAAGAAAGAAGGTTCTTGTCCTTCGACGATTCTTTCCCTCAGTGCAGTCATCTCCTCGTCGTGAGCTCGCGCCATTTCTTCTCGAAGTTTCCTCTCCTCTTCATCCTGCTTTCTATCATTGTGTTCATTTCTTCTTCCTTCCTGTTAAGGTTCTCTTGCTCTAATTTCCTTTCTTCTTCCATCTCTCTCATCTGTTGCCGCCTGTCTTCCTCGAGTTTCTTCAAGAAGGCTTCTGTTTCCTGCCGTCTCCTCTCCTCACTCATCTGTTGCTGCTCCAGCTGCTGTTTGAGACTCTCCAGCTGTGCTGTCCTCTTCGCTTCCAGTTCCCTCATTTCCTTCTGTCGGGCTTGTTCTTTCTTTTCAAACTCTTCCTTCTCTCTTACCACGGCTTCCTCGGCTTGCTTCGCCTTGGCTTCAAGTTCCTGGACATACTGCTTGCTCTGAAGGTGCTGCTTCTCAACCTTCGCCATCTTTTTCCTGACCTCCTCCTCCATGGCTTCCCCGATGTGGAAGTACTTGGGACAAGTGTAAGGCTTTCCGCCATTAGCAGCCACTAGTTCTCGCACCTTCTGCAGAAGAAGATCTACCTGGGGCTGTTTGTCAGACACCATGTTGTTGAAGACGACATACCTGTTCTGACAGGCTCTAAAGATCCTTTTCAGGCTCTCAGGTGCATTTGCTAGCATGTCGTCCATGTTTCTTCCGCTTTTAATGCTGTCTCCCCCAGTGAAGACGACGATGGTGTAGCTCGCCAGGTCCTTGTCAAAAAGCTCCAGTAGACGATTGTACACGCCCTCCTCCTCTTCCGTGTAACGGCCGATCTTGATGACGTAGAGAATAGCGTGAGGACCCGGATTCATGCCGGCCACAGACTTGGCAATGGCGGTGGCTACTGCCTCGTGACCTTTGCGAGTATCAAACAGACCTGGCGAATCAAGGATCTGAAAGGACACAAAAACAAAAATATCCTGAACAAAAAGTGTCACAAGTACTATGAATATTATAGACAGACTACAAAATCCATCCAACCCTCAATTTCTGTCCAACCGTCTGTGTACCTAGCTAGACCCTCGATAGTATAGCTTACCTCAATGTTCTCCCCACTGCGTTGACTTCTCTTCAACTGGCACAAGTCTGTCACCGAGTCAAAGCTGGCTTCAGAGTCGAAAAAATCTTCGCCAAGAATCGTGTTTCCTGTTGTACTCTTCCCGGCCCCTGTTTTGCCCACCAGCAGCAGGCGGAAAGTTTCACCTTAGGAAATAAAGTAAGCAAACCTTTGTAAAACATCAAGATTTGTAAGAGACTGACATGTGTGCTGGACTGAATCATAAAGACTAGCTCTAAATAGGATTAGCATGAGAAAATGAAGAGAAACTCTTTCATGGTCAGGTGACCAGTTCCACTCATGATAAAGACGGACTTTGACTTGCTCGGTGTGCTCTGTTTTGTTTATATATACACACTAGTCAGCTTGTATCCTCCATCATGACCTACTCTATACAGCATTCCAGATGACCTGCTATGCATCATTGATGATGGCCTAGTGGTGTGTATCATTCAAGCCGGTTCACATCCCATTATTCCTTGCTTTCCTTCTTTCTCCTCTTTCTCTCTCCTTCCTTGCCTCACCTTGTACAGGTGAGTTTGAGACAAGGACGAGTAAATATATGTATATAAAATGACAAATTTGCAAAAGTATCACAGTATGTATTTTATAAGACTCTAAAATGTATTTTAACAATAAAGAGTTTTATAAAATTAAATGAGGAAATAAGGCCTGGGATTAGGTTTCTGTTGCAAAATAAGTTCTTGTTTCATCAGTGTCGGTTAAAAAAGTAGCTGAATCAGCTTCTTATTCAGAGGCAACACAGCCCCCCAAAGACTGAGGCTTTTGAATAGAAACAGAAACTTTGATGACAAATCGTACAAAACAAGGAAATATATTGCGGGTGCATTTGAAAAAAATGTATCTGTACATACACAAAGACAATACTGTGTAACAGTAATATACAGATGAGAATGTTCATGTTATGGAGGAATACTAGACTTCTATTTATCACTTCTTTAATGTTATACTATATATATAGTGCATGACAGACACCAGCTTCAAGTTTACATTATTCTTAATCGTGTCATAAGATTGTGTTGTAATTATAAATATGACAATCAAATCAAATCAGACTTTATTATCTGTTGAGGAGACCCAAGACAGAAATTTTTCTAAATTAGAACTAAGACAATTTTCAAACCTGGACCTTTAGCGGAAGCTGTCCGTTCAATAATAATTTTTTTTTAAAGTAAGACATGAAGGTGTCAAGCTGTGATACAAATGTTGATTTAATGTATTACCACATCACTGGACTTTGTTTGGAGTGATGTCTCGTAAAGACCAACTGTCATCTACCGGTCGTCCTCCACTGTAGATTACAGGTGATTCGCTATTGTGCATATTATTTCATAAACAAAGCTTTTTACAGCCATGATATTTTCCTTTTGGCAATAAAGCCAAGAGAAGAATTTCTCTAGAAAACAAAATCCGTTTGTCCCAGTTATTTAAAATTATTAAACTAGAAGCAGGTGGTGTACCTTCATCATGAGCTGCTACTGTCGTGTGCTTAGTCAGGCACTTGGCAGTGTCTTGGTGTCCACTGTCATGACATTCACTGGGCTCCGCTGCTTTCAGTGCAGACGACTCATTTGCAAACATTTTAATCGCTGATTTCAAAGCCAGACACTGAGCCAGAGGAAGTCGCTTGCTTTTCTGCAGATTGTCAGTCACGTGATCTGCCGTCAGGTGGCGCAGCAGTTCAGGTTGGTGAATCCCTCCTCCTTGAGAACGACAACTGTGGCTGAGTCCAGGTCGACACTTGTCGCCCCCTCCAAGTCTGTCACAACACAGAATTTGTAATGAAAACAATTACAAGATACTCATAAGCTCTGCTAAACATTTTTACTTGGGACTTATTACATCCATTGCGGCACACGCTGACATATGAGAGCAAATCGAAATAAAAAACTTCTTAGTAAAAATTCATTGTAGATTTTTCAAAAGCTAGCATACTACTGGCTCCATTTAGACTTAAAATGTAACAAAAATTAAATCCCTTAGAACAACGTGTGTTATTGTGTTACTTTGTTGTCACCCATTGTGAAGGAATATCAAACAGTTCTTTGACAGGCGGAGTGCATCTGAGTTTATCTCTGTCCCTCAAGCGTGTGATAATGGGAGAGTACAGAGCCTGAAATAAGTTGGGGAAAGGAAACCAGTGCCATCAAATCAAATCAGTTTGTGTTGGTAATTAGTAAGAGTATAGTTATCAGGAACATTTTGCGAAGAAACCAAAACTTGGACGGATGTTTACAGCTGGTAAAGGAAATATAAAACGATTTCCTTATATAGAAATAAATGTTTTGAGACCGACTTTGTATTCCATCAACAACAAAAAAAAAAAAAAAAATAAATAAAAAATAAAAACAACACGAAGTAGAATCCGCTAAAATTATTAGAGACAAAGATAAATATTTGCGAGCTTTATGATATCACGTATTGGTCTTGAACCTGCTTCCTGGAGTTAATTCCTCAACACACGGCTGTGCTGTCTATTAGTATTGTGTCATTACAAGTTGTTATTCTGGCGTGAGAAACGACTAGGAAAGTAGATTACTAATCATGATATCACATTTACTGTCAGAACCTTATTTCTCCTGTCACAACACTCTTCCTTATTTGTAAAACTAGTTTTTGCTTAAGTAAACCTTTATTGAACGTTTCTCTAGTCTTTCGTTAGCAAAATCATCATCCATGTCATGTTCTGCCTACATAGTGACACAGAGAGAGGAAGAGGAAGGAAGAGAAGAGTTTGCCTCTGATCTCAATAATGCCACTGTTTCACTCTCAGTTCCAAATATACTGAATGAAACTTGTGTTTACTACCTGTGACATCTTCTCCTTGAATTATGCTAAGGTTAAGCTTTGGCTACATAAATAAATACCATCAAGATCAGTTAACATCAGTAAAACAAAGCAGCAGTGCAAATGCAATGTATAACTCAAAACTAACTTTCTGAGAATCTGTCACAACAACGACGACGGCGATGGCGATGCTGCTGCTAATAATGTAGGCTTTACACTTTGTTTCACAAGACGCTTACTTGTTGTCTACCTTCTGTAAATTTATTTTCCACTTTGTCTAAAAGTGCAGAATGCTTTACTATTTATAAAGGTTTCTGTCTTTTCTTAGCAGTTTATTATATAGAAGTAGAAAGAAACATATGTAACCTCGAAATGTACTGAAACTTAATTGGTTGATGAGAAAAACGAATGGAATCGGCTTATTAGTTGTTTAACCTGTCATTCTACTGTATGTAAATTGTAAATAAAGGCGATTTTAAATAACAGAAGTTTAAATGACACAAGTTAAACATGGACGACGGGCACAGAAATAGACAAAGAAAAGAAAAACTCGCCCATGAGAAATACGTTTTTATTGACTGAGGCTTTCGTCATTTTTTCGCCTTAAGTCAATATAAATAATATTAAAAATTATCTTCTTTGTTCTCTTTATTCTATTCGATACTGTTCGTCTATTTATATGTTTCAAAATTACAAGATTAGGTTTTTTTCATGGAACTCAAACTCACATACAAGTTATGTGCTAGTCGTCTTTTCAATGCTCAAAATGCTTCAGGAATTTCAGTGTTCAGAGATTCCAAAAACTTTGTGCTGGCACTTTTGCTCTTTGATAACCTAATTGTTACTGAGTGAATACAGTACAGCGATCATTCATGGATCATAGGTGAAAGGTCTGTGTAGTGAACTTCCTCACTTTCTTCGATATGCTGAACGAGCATCACCGCTGAGGTTTATCTGCCCATTTCTTATTGTTTATCTCTTCTTCTTGCCTTCATTGAGTCAATGCAGGTCTTTGCGACTTCTTACGACAATGAGATATATGCCCGCACCATTAAAGCTTTTGTGGGGTTTTTTGTTTTGTTTTGTTTTTGTTTTTTTGTTTTGTTTTGTTTTTGTTTTTTGTTCGTCTCGTGATGTACCTTCCTTGACTTGCTTCATGTAGGTATTGTAATCGCTCTCTTTCTTTTCTTCGTCCCTCATCATTCTCTAAATCTTCTTCGTTCAGACTGTCTCCAACTAACATGTAGTCTGGGCAAGTGTATGGTTTATTGCAATTTGCCTTTGTCATTTTCTGTCCAATATCAAGAAAGCGATTAACCTGATGTTGATTGTAAGCTGCCATGTTATCAAAGACAACGTATCTATACTCACAAGCATTCAAAATCTGTTTCAGTCCATCAGGTGCCTTATCGAGAGCTTCCTCAATAGTTTGACAGGCTGATTTGAGCTTGTCTCCTTCAGTGAACACAATGATCATTTATTTAGTAACATCCTCGTTAAAAAGTGCAATCAGTCATTTGCAGGTATCTTCTTCTTCCTTTGTGAAACGGATAATTTTGATTACAAAGAGGAAAGTGTGACAACGAAACTGACAGGCTGAAACCATAGCGAATATCTTAGTTGTTACTGTTCATTGCAACTGTTTTGCCTGTTAACTTTGAGTGTAATCTCTTCTGTTCATTTTCTCTTTCTTTCTGCTTGCATATCTTAGATACATTATTTGCACTAATTCGAATTTTGTAAAGATTATCTTTTCGACTTAGAAAACATAAATATATCTCGTGGAAAGAAAATATCATCAATCCTGCAGTAAAGCAGTGGGAAGAAAAATAAGACTGATCATTGAGACACTACAAAACAAACACACCCAAAAACAGACCAGAAAGTCAACATTAAATGCAAAAGAGAGAAACAGCAACTGCAAAAGACTTTTCTATCATATTGTAAATTATTATTTAAATATATCTAAATGTAAGTATCTTAATCAGTTTCTTTTGCTGTGAAAACTGTTGCAGTATGATTTCTTAGTTCATAGTTTTCTAGAATTTTACGTCGTCTGAAAGAAATTGTAGAATATGCTACCGTGACCTCTGTCGCTGGAACAACTTGCACTTCCATACTTTCTCTTTCTTTCTATTGTGATGTTTGTATATCTAATGTGAGGAACGAAAAGGTAGGCAAGGTGTGCAAATATTGGGTAAGAATGGGTAAGAATATTTCTACAACAGTTTCACGTTCTTTTAAAATATTTAAAATCGTTGAGCTTACATCTAACATCAACTTGTTTATTAATTGTAAAGTACATCTTCTAACAGTCGCTATATATTCAAACATATTGAGGACAGGTAGGTGAGTGATGGTCGGTCGACGAGTGAAGGATAGATCTCGCTGCTGATTTCTGGTTGTTGATTAGTGCTCTCGGTCTTGAAGCTTAAGGTAGGTGATGATTTGTTTCTGGTAACACCCAGTTAAAAGAGATAGTATCTCAAGATAAAAAGGTGTTCGAGTTTATGACTTCTGCTTCTTCATGGGACCTTCATCTTTTATATTTGTGTTTCTTGTGTGTGTGTGTGTGTGTTAACTGTGCACACTGCTCTTTGTCCTTATAAGAGGAAAAATGTAATTTATTTTAATACTTAGGTTAAGGCCTAGATATTGACGTTGAGTAAACTGTTTCTCAGAAATGTTTGTGAAAATTACTCTTGCACAGTGGTAAGATATGCAACAACTTATATTTCTGTCGCACCTTATTACACAGAACTGAACAGCAAAGCAACAGACTTCTTCTTTAGTGTATCAAAGCCTAAAATAATAATAAAAATCAATGTAAAATAGAACAATTTCATAAATATTCCCATTGCGCTTTAAAATATTAAATGCAAATAAAGAGAAGCATAAGACAATGACCTGGTATATTTACAAGATTGTAGAAATTAAGCATCGAAGATATGCAGAGTTATACAGATAGATATGCAGAAGAATTACCACATTGTGACATAACAATGGTTTATTAGGAACACACAGTACAACTCTAAAAGGAAAAAGTATTGTCATAGTACAATATTAACTAAAAAGATTTTAGCTTTCTAGAAAAAATAATTTTTTGCCTTTTGATATCTTTATTTTAAAGGACCTTAAGTATCGCAGCAACACCTTACTTTATTGATAATTTAAGTCTTTCTATTTGTATCCATCCATCTATCTCTCAGTTTTTTATTCCTGGTTTGAGACCTAAGTGCAGTACAGATATTTGCCTCCTGCTAACTCAAAAACACTTAAAGTTGAAGAGCCCATCACACAAGTTGGTTATACATATAAGAACAGATTTACTAACACACTCGACTCCAACAATCGGTTAAATTAACTGGCACTGCGAGCAGGATGCCCCGCCGCATTTAAACGTTCAAGATGGCTTCGGAGATCCGACAGATGTTTTATCATTTACTGAAGGGACTTAATGCCTCTCAGCAGGGCTAGGGAAGTCATTACTGGTCTGCGCAAAAAGTGATCAATCTGTCATGAAGCAGCGCGTTATGTTCACATTATTATTAGTATTATTTGATTCGGCCCGGTAAGGTAATCGAAGATTTTTGTAAATATATACGTTTTGTCATCATCATCATCATCATCATCATCATCATCATCCATCAATCATCAATCAATCATCATCATCATCATCATCATCCGTGACATGGACATGCCTAAGCTTCGTGATCACCTGAGAACCGAACTGGCCCCCCTGCCCCTAAGCCCCAGGTGACAGGCTTGCGGCCGTTCTCGGCTCCGTGCTGGATGTTCATGCTCTTGCTGTGTGTACCCAAGTTCACCATAACATGGTACCCTAGCATTCGCGTTGAGCTGTGGTTACCCAAGGCGGAGCGTCGACGAGCTGAGAGGTTCATCTGTTTCACACGATGAGGACATACACACGATACGCTAGCATTTGTTCGGACTGACACGTGGACACAGGGAAATAAGTTTAAAGATATATATTTATTTACATAATTTACACATACAGCTACTATATCTATTCATACTTAGTCTACTAAAAGCTGCCACCTAACTCCCTGGGGTGGAAAAAGAGGGGTTTGAGAGATGCGAGCCGCTTTCCAACGGGACCATAGCACCTTGCTGCAGAATAGTAATTCTCACTTGCTGAGAACCAGAGTTTTGCTGATTTTACCTTTCGGTAAACAGGTACAAGCACTGACTGTTGTCTGCCATTTATACTGAACAGTTTGGATACTACGTCACCCGCTGTTGCTGTCCTTCTCGCCCTGCTTCGCTCGTGCGATCAAGCTTGGGTGGAAGGGTATTCGGGGTATAGCGAACAAGCACTGTCAGCAGCACACGCTGCCCTAAACAAGTTCTCCCACTACACAAGAGAATTAAACAGCATTTCGAGATTGTTTTGTAATATTTTCATAGTCACAGCTTCTATTGTTAATTCAGGTAATAACGGCACACTCACACAAATAGTTGTAAGCATTTTGAAAATGTTTAAAAGTTTAAAAATGAAGTATAAAATGATATATATATATATTTTTTCAAATATTAGTTATTATATCTAAATACTTTTCCTAAAATCTTTCTAAAAGATTTTGGTCAAGGAATCTTATTATCAAAACGGTATAACAATGTGTTCGTGTATGTGTGAGTAATTGTTACTAACCACCGATTACATTTAGAATGTTTGTCAGACCCCTTTCAAGCTTGGCTAAATAGTTCCTTTCAAGTTATCAAACGCAGTAGTCTCTCTTTTGGTACGCATATATGTCAAACAATCGTAAAATTTTTTTTATAATTTTAGACGGCACATTAGACGCATAAATAAGCTTTACACACACACACACAGATCGGAAAAAAGAGGAGAAAGGGATAGTGGCTTCACTTAATACGTGCGCCCTTACCAAACATGTACTATCAGGTTATAGAATATCACAAGTACATGTTTTTCCTCTCTGGCTACACTAAAGCCGCGCCATGAATAAGTTTGACTAAAGTCACGATGTTTAAATTCAGTTTACAGTAACATATAAAAATAGCAACAGAAACTACCCGAGGAATCCTGTACCCTTGCTCGTGCAAGTATATGCAAGACAAAGCATATTTCATCTATTATTCTTTGCTACCACAAAGTTTACTTTGCCGAGTCTGTTGTCTGTATTTGAGTTGATAAACTACCAAAGCAAACCCACATCTTGTTTGCTTATCTTAGCGTAGTAGTCTTTATGTTTGACAGATTTCTACAATTATTTTATTAGCACCAACCTTTCTTGGTTCGTGGAGACGATGATTGTTCATAATCAACAGTAACATTCTATTTTATTATTTTATATTCTTTCTCTTTTTACTACCACCTAATTTGTGTTAGCTGTTTTTGTGGCTGATTTTTAACTTACGTAAGAGGGTATTTTGTAAAATAATTCTAGCTTATCCACAAAATAAAAAGTATTAGAATGCTTAATGTAAAGCGTGTCAGTGGGCAAAGTTACTGTACAAATATGACTCAGTCTTAGCCAAAACTTTACAAAATAATACATCTGGATTTCTGTGCGACTTCAGTCTTTATTTTCTGCTCCTCCTTCTCCTTCGCCTTAATGAAATTCTGGTGGGCCTCTCTCTCTGCTTTCAAAGCTGCTTCTTTGTCCTTAAGCAACTGATCTTTTTCTTTTTCCTGTTTCTCAATACGTATTTGTTCATCTTTCCTTTCCTTCTGAAGTTTATTAATGATTTGTTCCTTTTCTTCACGGAGCTTTTTCTCTTCCTCCTTTTGTTGCTCAGTGCTGAGTATTTGTTCAGTTATCATCTTCTGCAATGCCGCCATTTTCTCTTCTCTTTCCTCTTCTGCTTTCTTCATCCTTTCCTCCCTTTCCGCTTCCCTTTTCTCGAAAGCCTTTTTCTCTTGTTCTGCCTTTTGTTCTGCTAGCTTCAGATTTTCCACCAGCTCTTGTAAATACTTCTTCTCTTCATCTCCTCTTCCTGTACCTTCCTCAGTCTCCTGGCCACCTCCTCATTAATTTGTTCGCCGACTTCCTCGTACTTAGGGCACGTGTAAGGTGTCCCCCCATTTCCCTCACTCATCTTACGAACTAATTGTATCAGAGATTTCACCTGCGGCTGTTTGTCATCAGCAAAGTTGTCAAACACCACGTAGCGGTATTCGCACTCCTCCAGAGCCTTAGTTAGGCGTCGGGCGCCGTGCTGAGAACCTCTTCTATTCTCTTATTCTGTCGTTTTAACTCGTCTCCTCGTGTAAAGATAATGATGGTGTACCCAGTGACCCTGTCGTCAAACAGACTCTTGATTCTGTTGTAAACACCTTCATCTTCTTCCGTGAAACGGCCGATCCCAATGACGTATAGGAAGGCCGTGGGACCCGGATGCATGACCGCGACGGCCTGAACAACTTTTCCAGCGGTGTCTTCCTCTGATGTCTTTGTGTCACACAGTCCTGGTGAGTCTGTAATCTGTCAAACCAATACTTTGTGAGCAAATATTTCCTCAAAAAAAAAAAAGAAATTAGAGCAACATATTTATCATTATTTGTGTTGAAATGTTTACTATTTGTCAGTAGTGTTGTTATAGGTGAATATTTACAAGTGAAATTAATTTATTAGGCTTATTAAAAGATTGCTACAATAACTTATGTTTAGTTCATTGGTTCTTCATTAGGTCATTGAACTGATTGTCGGTAGCATTGTATAGACCAGTGATGCCCAACCTTTTTCGGCCTGCGGGTCATATCCATTTCAGACAGCCGTGTCGCGGGCCACTTCACCGCAAAAATACAAAAAAAAAAGAGAAAAAAATAGAGCAGATACCATTTTTTTAATTAGAAACAAGTTGTACTTACCATTAATTATGTAGTAATTAGTGGGATATTTGAAGTTGTTTTCCCGAAACCAACTTCTGAATGTCCGGCCTCATCGTAGAGACACCAAGTCGGAGCACTGAATCGAAATGTTCGTCCATCGAAAAAAAGATTGGGAAACGCCCCTACGTAGGGATAAATACTTCTTCTTCCCTGTTTTCGTTTTTTAGGTCTTTTTTTTATTACTAACATGCCGATTTCCTGTACTGTGGGCAGAAGTTTCGCGGGCCGGATATGGCCCGCGGGCCGTAGGTTGGGCATCCTGCATTTTTCATTTGACCTGCAGTTTGGTGGCTGCTGGGATCACTGCGCATTGAGCGCATCTTTGTGATGCGGATACTGGCGCGCTATAAAACTACATCATCATCATCATCATCATCCCTGGTATAGACAAAGCAAATAACTACGATCCTGAAAAAGCCTTTTCTAAGAGGCGGTAAGCATGCTTGGCATCTTAAGGTCTCCCAATCCAATTTATTTTAGAAATATTGGAGTACCTACAGAATACCCTAAAACTGTTTCCGAAATAATATTTCGTTGCGTTACGTTCTCAAGCAACAAGATAACCTCGAGATATTTTATTGCTACAAGAGGAGATACTTGTGGACACATCAGAGAGGCTGTCATAATTCTGGAAGATTTTTAGGTAAGAAATTCGAGGTCGTTTCCTCACGTATTTGGTCTTGAATGCCAAAACTCTAGTCCCTCTAATAACCTGACACAAAAATGTTTATAAAAACACCCGTCGAGGATGCTAGATGGTGAAGATAAGGGATAAGCGGACATCATAATCCCGCTGCCGAGCAAAGGGCGCTGAGAAGAGAGTGAACCTTAAAAATGGAGGAACCACTATGACATTTACAAATACACGCAAGCGTTTTTATTTAGGTAATACGAATTGCCTGATCTCTGAGACAATCTGTACTAAATGCAAAAAGTTAGGCACTCTCAGTTTAGTAATAAAAGGAGTACAGTTTATGTTAATAACAAAAATAGCCAATAATAACAATTGGCGCAAGTTATGGATGATCAATGCAGTTATCACTAATTATAATTTAAAAAGAGGATTGTAACTTTGCTTTTCTCACAAGCTAGGACTGCCCTATTGAAAAGTGGGAAGTTTGTGTAAACCTCTTCTGGCAGTTCATCCAGCTTTTTAAGAATAAGTCATAGACAGTGTTTTCACGTGACGACAAGTGTAGGCTGGGTAACGGTTTTCAACCCCGGTAAAAATGGAAGGATTCAGAGGTTCTGCTCCTCGACGTATGAGATGCATAGCTCATTAAAAGGTGGGCTGCTCTGATTTCTATTAACGAATCATCAATTTATAAGCAAATGTCTGGGAGAAGTAAACATCGAGACCAAAATATTTGGTTAGGGAGAGTATTCAGCCTTGGTAGACATCTTAGTCTACCAGAAGGGCATTTCGACAAAATAATAACCTCAAATCAACTAAAGAGTATGCAAATCAGGAAACACAAATTCTTAATATTCCGAGCAAAAGCCTTTCTCTTGTCGCTCAGTGAGGACTGAAGTCTAAATTTACCCAAAATTTTCCAGCATTTCCGGAAACCAAAGAGCCATCCAAACGAAGCTTTTGACGCGAGGTACCACAGACTTCTACCTCCTATAAGAAAAGTCACAACAACGACCTGGGAGGTGGGGTTTCCTTGACACGACTGGACTGACAATCATATTTTATTGATCGATGAAGAAGAGAATGTTTTTCAGAGATCTTTGAGGGATGAAGATGCAGTGGCTCTCTCTGCTGTGAAGATCTTTAAGAAAACAGGTTTGTAGGAATGAGATACTACTCTTTCAAGCAGAAGTACAAAGAGAGAGAGAGATGAGAGTAAATACAGGACTGGCCAATTTTCGGCAAGCAAGGGGAATAATCTGATTGTTTATTGCACGGAATCTCTAGTGTGACGTCATTTGTCCTTGGAGTTACCCTTTTGGGATAATTCGTATGATCCGCAAAGAAAGAGGTATGAGATATTGGTAAAAGCTAAGCCCACAGATAGGACTGATAACGCTAAACACAAATCGACAGTTATTTTGGTTTCAATGTTCTCTGCAATCATCATCATCATCATCAGCAGCAGCATCAACATCAGCATCAGCATCATCAATCAGCATCATCAATCAGCATCATCATGATGTAATGACTGTAAAGTTAAAGTAAACTTTACCTCTATAGTAATACCGTTGCGCTTTATCCTCTTATAAAAACATTTACTGGTAACTGAGCTGAAGCAGAGATCAGCATCAAAGAGTGGTTCTCCAAGAATGGTGTTTCCAGTTGCACTTTTACCTCCGCCCGTTTTTCCCATTAGGAAGAATCGAATCGTTTGACTTGATGACGGATCCAAGAGGTAGGAACTTTGCCAGGCGTCTGTATTGTCTGTACAACATAATTCAGAATTTTATTTGCATCGTAGAGTTCACAGGAATACACAGTGCACTAACGGTTTAATTAAAAATTATAAAACATGGCAGAAAAAGAAGACAATGAAAATGGGAAACAAATAAAGCAGCGATACGTTTTAAAGTTGTCTGATATCTCAATTAATCACGATTTCCTTTATAATTAATGGAGAAAGCGTATCAGAATGGTGTTACTCTGATAAGTCATCAGTTAGTAAAATGTTTTGGGTAACCCTACTCTGATTCCACTAACAACCCCTGTCAGCGGGAGGACAATATACATAGATGGAGAAAAGTCACTAAACATCCTTACGAATATGTCAACTTTCCCCTCTCGCCGACACACACATCCCTACAGAAGCTTACTGCGACTTCCATTTACAAACAAATTTACTTCAGCTCATTACAAAAATTGTTGCTAACTCATACGCACATTCAAGTTTCAATGCACCTTCCGTTGCTCCGATCGTTACTAAATAAGTGCTATTTTATTAAAAAGAATGTCAAGCATTAGAATTCACTGTGGTAAAGTGCTGAAAGACGAGCATTGATATTGCAGTAAAAAGGCAATCCAAAGTAATCAAGACATCATATTCCATCGCAAAAGAAATAATGAAGGATACGACATAGAATTTAACTGCTTTGCATTCATTTTATTGCCACGCGGTGACTAATTGCGATTTTACTTTAAGTACTCACCACCATTCTCTAGAGATAATGACGAAAGTGGTAACTTAGACTTAGAAGATGGCTCTTGCTCATCTTCATCGTCATCATTTGCATCACGTGGGTCACCTGAATAATAATAAAAAATCATCATCATCATCATCATCATCATCATCATCATCACCACCACCACCACCACTACCACCACCATCATCATTATCATCCTTTGTAGATACAGCAGCTGGTTTATTTTTGCCTAATATACAGGTGCAGGTTTCTGAACCTGTTAAATACTCGTTGCTATGTTTTACTACACTACATTTGCTAACATTATCATAAATATTATCCACTTATACTAAGTATGCAACGTAGTCAGCAGCAGGTAACGCGTACTGGCAGGGTGCTTACTACCTTTTCTCTTGTTTTTTGAATAATTCATTTCCAATAAAACAAAGAATCCGAATGATTTCAAGCTCCGCAAATCGAATTCTAAATTATTCTAAGAAGAATATCTTCAAGTGTCTTCGTACCGAAGTTTAATAATGACAACAACATTTTATAAGAGAAACAGAAATTTCAGATAAATTTGAAATTTTCTGTCGGTAAAGTGTGCGTTGTACTTTTAAAGGGATCAGTACCAAATTTTACAAATTAAAGCTTTTCAAGGATACCCAACCTCCTGTTCTTTGATGGGCACGAAAATGGAGACGAAATTTCAAGTCGTGCAACATTGTTAAAAAAGCTTACTAGGAAAAGAATAGAAATCAAATGATAGCGTAGAATTACACACACACATGGTAAGAAAAGTGTACAAGAAAATTCCGACAAGTGAAGCCAGACCACGTACTTTAATTGTCAAGTGTGTGATCTGGGCCAAGGAGATAAATTCGAAAGATCACAAAATGGAAATAAGATCATGATTTTCACTTCCAGGGTGACGCTGAATATCAATTCTCGACAATGCACTCTTCAATGTTGATTTTCCACATTACTGAAGGCCTTCTTGAAGTCAGTAAAGTAATGATAAACATCCTTACCGTGTTAAAATGTTTTCCGATCAAGTTGATGGTTTTGAATAAGGGTTTTCAACAAACCGTTTTTGTGCCCTCACCGTGAGGTGGTTCTTGGTCATCTTTGTGTGGATGTTTTAGCACTGCCTTTTGTGATCCCGATTTCTTCCATGATCTAGACTACTGCTTGGGGGGGGGGGATTTGGTGTTTTACGCCGTGTCAGCAGCTAAGGCTATATTACGGCAAGCAGCCAGCCCTGTAAACAGATGCCGCGTGCAGAGAAAGAACTGCGTGCCCGAGACGAGAAATGAACTCAGGGCAGCCAACCTTCACTGTATTGGTGACAGGCGCTAACCGTTGCGCCACCGGACCGCTGACTACTGCTTGGGTTTCCCTATTGTTTCACAAATGAAAGTGAATACCTATATTGTCTCTTATGATGCACATTAAGCAGTTCCGCTGGGACATTAGAGAGTTTGAGATTCATGACGCGTAGGGAAGACGCGTACTGCAACGGGTAGGTCCCGCCTCTAAGCGTACCCGTTCTGAGAAAGCGATTGCGATTAAGCGACGGGAGCGCGAATGCACGGGGAAGTAACTGTATGCATAGACAATTTTTTTGCCTCTGAAAGTAAAATAAAAATATGCAAATGCTAGTAGTGGACCAGGTAAACGCAGTACAATTTAATTTCAAATTTCTCAGCATTTCATTCCTGACCCAGCTATAATTCCTAAGAGATAATAAACTATTACACAATCAAAAACTTGTTAAATGAAAATGCTACAAAAGATGAAATTGCTTATGGTTACTGCTTAAATTATGGCATAACTGTATAGTATATACAGAACAACATAACAAATAATATATAGATACATAATTAAAAAACAAATATTACAACTGTATAATAAATAAAAAATTAATAACATAAAGAAATAATTTTTGCCTATGGTATGAAATATTTATTCAAGAGTTATAGATAGTTGTTCCTATTGCTCTATAATAGTACTAAGAAATATTTAACGGTTATTTTTGGGATAGATAACTAATGATGAAGAAAATTATAATTATTATCTTTAACAGTTTTGTCTCGTCATTAAATTACTTTACACGAAAAGTGTCTGAGCAAGTCTTGTACATACGATTGAATAGACATAAACCAGCGATTGCAGGCATGGTCGTTTTTCACTGCTTTAACTTCATAAACAAGCAGCTTAGTTTGATTTCCAGCATAAAGTAGGATTGCAGAAGATTTAAATATTATAAACAGTTGAAATTTATTGACTATCCTTGCAAAAAAAGCTGAAATAAAGCGAACAATTTACACGTTCTGGTCACAACCGCTAGACTCCAATCTACCCGTCGCGCCGTGTAGCTGTACGGCTGGCTGTGGCAGAAGTGATGACGTAGCACGCAAGTTCCCGTGACGCTACACGTTGCCGTCCCCGTACGCGTCGCGCCAGCGCTGAGTCTCAAACTCTCTATTAACAATCCCTGAAGACTTCCCACATTTTAGGCTAGGAATAGCCCCGAGGACATGTGGGTATGCAGACTTGACATTTGTAACCTGGTCATCTTGACAGATTTTTTGATCTGTAACCAGCGGAAGGATGTACAGATCAGAGCAGTATTCGGCTGAAAGCCTAGTACAACATTGTTTTCCTTAAAGAAGTTGCTAGCGCTGTCTTTGATGATCGACTTTTTCTAATGACCATCGTAGGTGACGGTCTTGAAGGGGGAAAGGTCTAACTGTTGCCCCCATCCACCCCTTCATCTATCTCACAACATTTCTTCTCAAATCAGGCTTAAGTGGCTGTCTTCATCCCTTTATTGATAGTACTTTTAATTAATATTCAATACTTGACAGCTGTCGCATGGATGGTCTTTCTTTCTCCCCACCTGAGGTCACAAAACTCGAGTAACTCCTTCGTAACCCAAGGCTGCTACTTTATTTTCGGATGGCCTAATACAGTGGTTCTCAAAGTATTTCGGACCGCGGACCACTTTACTTAAGTAAAAAATATGGCGGACCACCAAGGCCTAAGTAAAAAATATGGCGGACCACCAAGGCCTAAAAATCACTCTGTACTATAAATTTCAAATTAAAATTGCCGCATTTGTTTCATTACAATTCAAAACTAAATGTCTTTGTGACAGTAGTATAGTAAAAAGTTGACATAAAACTACTTACACCTCGCTCTTTGTAATTAAAATGTTAATGCGAGGAATACATCACTGTAAACATCACTTTGCTGACATGGGACGACTGTCAGCCGCGGACCACCTGATTTATGCCCACGGACCACTAGTGGTCCGCGGACCACACTTTGAGAACCACTGGCCTAATACATCATGGGCTGTGGGCAGGTGCATCATCTTAATGTTACCTAAGAGTTTCCACGTCACAATTGATCAGTTGATTCAAGGCGAAAAATTTGCCAATTCTGGCATGAAAGACTTCCGCAAAGGCTGGGTCTTGGAGTTTGTCCAGGGGTGAGCATGCACCACCATGTTAAGTTTCAAAGTCAGGGATCCTAAGATGAGGTTGTGGTCGCTGTTTATATTTTTGGTATGTCTTCGTCTGGTTCTTACTGATGCTCGACTTGAAACGTTTCGGCAACAAACTGTAATCAACACGGCCAAGGATCAAACCATCAACCATGATGTTGGGGCAGATCTCGCTAAACTAACAGCTGTCAACGAATTTCTCACTCCAGTCAGTGCACATGACGCACTGTCCTTCCTGGGTCTCACTATCACAGGCGCTTTATCAAAGATTTCGAAAATCCTTTGCTACCTGAACTATCTTCTAAATGTTCACAGCCCGTTCTACTGGCCGAATAGTGCCAAAATGTGTTGGATACTCTCAAGAAAACCCCCCAACCAGCACCTCACTTTGTTTTTCGTTTTTGAAGCAGTATTTTTAAGAAATCTCTATATTGTCATTTGTATAATCACTATTTCATGGCTTTAAAGCAGATAAAATTAAGAAGTTATTGCTTTATTATTTTTTTCTAGTAAGATTTTAAGCTCTGCTGTGATTTTTTTAAATAGTTTATGCTGGATTTACTTCGTTTCATTAAAGGGAATTCAAATATATAATTAGCAGTAAATATTTCACATCAATGTAGCAAGAGAGATGAAATGCACCTAACAGATAAGGATGCAGGTTTGCTGCTTTGCTTACTTTCTATGTCATTGTTGTAGAATGTCCTAGGAACTGACGTGGATGTTACTGATGCGAGATTCTTTGCGAACATTTCTAGCTTGTTGATTTTTTATTTGGAGCTACCATAGATGCATTTTATAATGAGCAATATCAAAATACAATAATCCTAAACCGAAAAGAAGCACTGTAGAAGTTTAATTAGAACAGAACAAATGACGACGATGTGTATAGCAAACAAAAAACGTATTCACGCTCGCCCACATGAACTCACACACATACATTGGGAAAACGTGCTAAAAATAACAGTACTAGACTCCCGACAACATGCAGTACAAGCGTGAGATAGATGCCTCCGTATGCCTTCATAACCGTCTACTAAGCAGTTGCTGGTGGAAGTTGAAATGGGTTAGCAACAAAATAAAAACTAACGCCATTCAACAAGTGAGTCATTTCAATACTAGAGACGTGGGTTTTAAGTCTGATTAAACAGTTTTGACAATACACTATCAATGCTGTCGTTTCAATGACCTATGATATATACACATTAGGGAAAAAAATCATGATCATGTGTTATTCTTAACAACACAACAATGTTCCGTAATACTGAGCTTTCTACCTTTTAAGGCAGAGGTGCTTGCTGAACCATGCTATGGCCTATAGTACATGCTGATGATATTGATTCTATTGATGCCCACCAACCTGGTGTCAGTACCTTACACTTAGGCGCGCGCGATCACCTAAATGAATGAACCGCGGAGTCTTTATTAAAGCTCACCTAAAACACTTTTTTCCTTATATATTTCCTCTGGTGATGGTGATGGCCCGATGGCGACGGCGAGGTGAAGATTTTGACTGAAATGATGCCCCTTTTATATGTGCATCATCGTCATCATCTGAATAATAATAACAACAATAATAACAATAACAATAATAACAATAATAACAATAACAATAATAACAATAATAACAATAAATTTATATCACTATACCCCAACCAAAGTCAGTCACGGCAGTCTTTAAAACCTATATACACTTTAGCAAAATTGATAAAAAAAATGTACGAATCTTCTCCTTCTGCTGTAGAAAAATCATCATTGAGAGACCTTACAAAATAAAACAAACTACTATAGATAGGAATTACACTTATGTTTATGAGTTTTTCTTAGACTGCTGAGATTAATGGAGAGTAGCTCAAGTGAGGCTATATGTTTTGTATAGAAGATGTAGTAAAATGAATCCCAAATATTGATGTATCTATTATTTTCTTCTACTGCATATTTCGCAATTGTTATATTCAACAAATTAAGTAATTTAACAAGAATTTAAGAACTTTTTATACTCCTCGTGCTGGGGAATATAGCTATTAAAATATTGAGTAGAAAACCCTCAATTTACAGACGATACTACAATCTTTCATGGAGTATCATATTATGAACTGAACTAGAAAATAATCACGAAAACTATATAAATTCAGAACTATCTTATATGATCAAACAGAAGTAATATTTCCAGAGAGCTACACAATATGCAAAATTAAGGGAATATGATGAACATATTGCTTTAATAGGTAAAGGTAGTTCGGTGACTTTACTATTGTAGGGGAGTGAGGTCTATAACCTTCACTTATATCGGGGCAGTTTTCTGTTAGGACGATATTCATCTTTTCTACTTGAAGGCATATCCTACCCACCCTCTATGTACCCATGCATCTACTGACAGCTTGGACAGTTGGGGTATGTCTACTGCGTTACAACTGTCTAGTGTGCAGGCTTTCAGTTCTAACTTGTAACCCTAACCTCATGTTACAAAGTGACCTTTAAAATTATACCCACAGGACTGGGCATTAACAGGGATAGGTGCTAATAGAGCTAGCTGTTAATAAGACTAATTTTTTCGTTGTTTTTGATGCAGGACCAGAAAACTGGACGGCGTGGAAGTAGGAAGTTTGAAATCGCCTAGTTAGTCAAGTTTAAAGTAATTCCATAAGTTTTCACATTGTATAAAAGTAGTTCTTTGATGCAAAATGATGCACACATACAGGCAATGTAAAAGCGGGGGTGTAAGTCACCTTTAATCAGAAAGAGGGCCTATTCCTTCTGCAGCGGCTGTTGTTACAACGGCTAAAGTGAAATGATTGTAACACCAGCATACACCCTTCATCATATATCCCATTTAAAGTAACCTCATCCACGGCCAATAAATTGTTGATGCAGTGGAAGGCGCCTAATAGGAGAGAACACTCAAGGCATCCTACATCCAAGGGGAATTCCTGTCACATTAATGTGATGAAGTGGTATTATCGCAGAGGAGAAGCTGAAGCAATAAACTTTGCATTTCTTGCAGAGAACACTTACCCTCACAAACCTTCTAACGCTCCTTTACCTAAAGAAAAATTTTATTTTGATAAAATTCTCTCGTTTGCTTTCCAGCCTAAAAGTTTGCACGAACACTATCTCTCGAAGTAGCCAATACATCTGCTTCCATATCTATTCAATGCTGCATCCTAGCAATATTTCCACCAAATAAATGATCAGATCATAGAACACTTCCTGCACTGAGCTAGCTAGCCTTCTTCGGGATACCTAAAGGATGTTCAAATTGAACCCATCCTACAAAGAAAACTACAGTTCAAAATGCTGTTTCAATGTTATTAGATTGCCAACTTACTCCAATACCAAAATATTATTAATAGAAATATCCAAATAAAGTGTACATTGAAGAAATATGTATTGCCAGATGGTAATTGTTAAATAATTGCTTTCAAATACCTACCTGTTTTCAATTGTGTTGGCGATGGCGATCGTGGCTCCTGTTGCTGCGCAGGTGAAGTTAATGGTGGAAGAGAAGACTTTCGCTGCTTTCCTTGCACTTGTTCTAAAATGAAAATATTAAGCACTGTGATTAATTTTTTAGACGATTTAGAAGAGTTAAATATAGCTGGAAAATTGTAAATGTATTTACTTGGATACAAATAGTTAAACGTTCTCTCGCACCATTTCCAACTGCCCCCTTTTCCGGTTGCTTTGTCTGCTGTTGTCTTTGAACTGAAAATTAAAGAAAATTTAGCAACAACAACAATTATTATTATTATTAATTCAAAATTTGTAAACCACATACTCACATTCCTAAGGAGCATGCTCTTAAGAACAAGAACGAAATAAGGACAGCATACAAAGGACAGGAAAAAAAAACAAATAACATATGAACTATAAAAGAATAAACAATCGTACTAAACGAAGATTTAAATCAAATACAAAAAACACAAAGAGGAACCAAATAACAGGAACAAGTGTATTCCCTAATACAAATTTCTTGCGCATTATGTGCTTTTCTGATAATGTAAAAATTTATATATCCTAATTAGTACACATAACTTCTTTCAAAATGAAATATAAAAAGGGAAATTGGAGCACTAAAAATAAGATAGATTGGCAGTTCTTCGAATAGGTTTAAGTTCTTTCGTGGTCCACCTGCTAGAAGAACCAATTTTGGTGACCACTAAAGACCATGCTTGAAGCAACACAGATGAAAAACACAAAGAATTCGCTGATTTGTTTCTGTTAAAAAGACACTGAGAAAGTCTGATGATAGTTGACTAATAACATATACTGATTTTTAATATCTTAAGGAAATTTGTTAATATTTGGTGTTTCCTTGTTTGATATGTTTGCGTTTTCCTTTGATAATGTTTCGACATTTATATTTATATATCTAGTTTAAGTGTGTTTATAATGGGCCTGTCATTTGATTGTTCACCATCATAGAGAACACTGATTAAAATAAAAGGGGAGGGGGAATTAGTCAGCAGTCCACCCCTCCACCTATAGGTGGTGTAAAGATTACTGGATTGAATGAGGAGCCGTTTACCATTGGCATCCCTTTTTGTCTGGGCGAATGTGCAAAGTGGGGAAGCGAGAACATTGCAAGTTTAAAAGAACAACCAATATTTCAGTGTGCTATGCACAATGTATTTTATGTACTTAAATAATATGGTGACAGGCTTCTCTTAATGCTAAGGAAATTCTATTTCCCTTCTTTCATGTGTGTGTTTGCGGCGGCGGGGGATGAGGTGTACGAGGCATAAAGAAAAGTATTTCTTCTTTATTGCTCTCTCTCTCTATATATATATAAAGAGCTCTGGCAAGTACACCACAGTGAAATTTAAAGGCAATAGGCAAAATATCACTTTTAAAATTTCTCGTTCTGTAATTGTGGCTGCAGCACGCATCTTTTACATTACTTTTCTTCAAGTATGGTAAAAAAGTTTGAGCAGACACTGTAAGCAGTCACGGTCTCGCTTGTATTTTTACATTTATACCCGTTATTTTATGTTGGAATCTAATTTAACAAGGGTCATTATGTGAAAAACATAATACATGTACAAAATGTTGACCTTGTACTGTTGAGCTTGTTGTCAGCACCAAATTCTTTTCTTATCGCTGACAGTATGACCACAATTTATTTCTGTCTTCAAGTTTTTAAGATATATAATAATAACTTTCCCACCTGGCTTTTAATTTACTGTTAAAGCAAATAATGTCTTACCTCCACATTCGCTTTAACAGCCCGTCAGCGTGTACTGAGCATGCGCTAAATAATTGTCAAAATACCCTCATTCATTAGGGGTTTAAGCAACGTGGTGTAATGATAGTAGAGAAGTGGAGCAGTGACAATCAATCGCATCTAATGAAAATTGCATTCATAAAACCGTCAACACATAAATCCCGATCATTCTACGAAAACATCTTCAAGCCTGACATCAGAAGAAAGGACTTGCCAAAATTATTGTTGTAGAATATCAAACTGCTAACTTTCTCTGAGATCTCTGGCCAACAAGCATCAACTTTTTCTACTCTTTGGGCAAATGTGTGAAAAGAGAAAAACGTTTGACTTGAAGACATTTAGTGTCCTCCAAAAGTGTATTGCATCTACAGATTTATATTTTTAGCCGGATGTGATAAATGCAATTTTAGCACGCTAAAAGACTTCTCTGAGTATTACTGTAATTACTTTGACTAAAAGTATTCAGTCTTTCGGTTGTGTACTTTCAGTCTAGGCAATACAGAAATGCAGAAATACTAAGGATAACCAAATAGCTGATGAATTCCTCTGGAAATAATTTGTTTATGATTCCCGTCTATACGTTTATGGGTGTCTTCAAACATGACTTTTGGACTTACTGCTAGCGCGAATACGCTATTTCAGCTAAAGTCACAACCGTGCAGTGAGTCAGCAGATCCCAAATAATTGCAAAGAATTAAAAAAGATAACGAAAATTTGGTAGTAACACGATTAGGACACTCCTTCGCCAACCACAGACTTGTAGCACACAGTTAATCAGGCAGCCTACAGTAAAATTAATAAAAGATTATCGTTTGAAGGAAAATGGTAGTCTTTACTGTACCTTTAATGTTACTGACCACCTTTCCCAGCACTTGAAATAGTGTTTCATGACCATCTTCTTCTTCCTCATGTGAAGTCGCACTTTCACGACGTTCACTTTGTTTGACTGTAGACGACTCTTGTCTCAGGTCTTCTAGTGCGGCTGTAAGAGCCACATACTGAGCTAAGGGAATGCGTTTCTGGAAACTTTTGGCGAGAAGATCTGGCGTCAGGCGGCGAAGTAGTCGCAGGGAAGTGAAACCTTCTTTCTTCAGAAGTTTGACTGTGTCTGGGGTGAGGTCTGCACTTTGAGCCCAGTTACCCAGTTCTGCCATTAAAAAGAGTTTAAAGTTTTTATTTAGAATTGCTAGTAGCACACACAAGACAATTTTCTGCAGCTGCTCAGTACTAACCATCATTTTCCACACTGCTTTTCATTTTGCTAACGGGACGACCACCCGTCGACCGAGCAGACAACTCACGGTTCTTGGTCCCTGGAAAATGATAAAAAAAGTAAAGAATTTCTCCTGCATAAAGTGACACAGTGAAATGCGAAATCATTAACTTTATCACGGATTTGACCAAACAAAACATACTGCTACAATTTGTTTTAAGTTTAGCACTATTTATTTGATCACTATACCTACGTCTGGTGCAGTATTCTTCTAGCCGAATGAGTAATCTGTTGAATGATTATCAGATTACTTAAAGAGGTAGGAATAATAAGACAGAGACACTTGGCACCTCACGTTCCATTGACTTCATCATTATGAATATGTGGGAGATTCCATCATGATATTAATAAGTAGGACAGAATACAAGAACCAATATATGTGTAAGCATTTTCATTTCATTTAAATTCAAGAATGTATCTATCAGTATCAAGTACCAAAAATCCATCTTTGATTATTATACATTTATGGTAAATAAACACTGAAGGCAAAACGTTCATATCTTCTGAATGCAGGTATATAAACAAGTATTATGTGCAATACTCCTATATTTACGTATTTTTACTTCCATAATCCACTAAATTAATGCACAATCCTGTGCATTTGTTTTCAATGTGTGTGCTAAAATTAATTTTCCCCTAATTTTACTTGCTTCAGTCATGCACTTTGCTGCAGAGATAAAGGGAGACAGCCCAGGAACATTTAGGGATCGTTCCACTATGGACTACGTCCCTTTATCATCTGAAAAAGTCAACCAATCAGGTATTTCGTTATACTTGAAAGTAGGAGAGGGTTTAGTTGATCAAGCGCCATGTCGAAGTCAGTTGAAGATATTCCTGCAACCGGACTGATCTGATTTTTATGTAGCTAATTAATCACTGCCTAAATCATCGGTTAGCCTCGGCTCCTAAAAGCCCTGGCGCAAATCAGTCTGTTTCTCTCTGTTGCTAAAGGGAAAAGGACGAATGTTTCCATGAAAAATTGTCCATTAAAATGTAAGCTTTTCCTTGTTTGGTATGCTGTTTAATACCTCGATTTGTATTCTTTCTGTTCATTTACTACACCCACACTTCACGACCTTAAAATCCACAAAAAACTCTGGGGTTTTTTTTTTCTTTTTTTTTGGTATGTTTTCCAGCTCTGTATCAGTCTTATCGTGTGTGCTCTGTGTTGTGACTGTTTCATAACTGTTATTGTTCTCTATTTTACCGCGCTCGAGATGACACAAGTTTCATTCACTCAAGAAGTATGTGTTTCGCTCATTTAACGAGAAGAAACGTTTAACTCACTTTTTACACATTTTTTTTTACACTCTTTTTTTTACACTTTTTAACTCAATTTTTCACTTTCATGAACTGTCCGACTTTGAAAGAGGTACGTAAATTTAAAATCGACTTCTTTACATTGTTTACATGCATGCTCATTCCATTGTATTCTACACCGCCTAGAACCTTAGATATACGCCGCGAAAGGGACAACATGCTGGCTCGGTCGAGGCCCGAGTCAACAACGACCGCACTTGTAATCGGCAGACTCGAGCGTGGGCTAGCGAGAAGTTTACTACTGGAACCAAAACATAAACGAAAGCAGAAATCGAGCTGAGAAAGGAAACATCTATTGGCACGCAGAACGTGCGCACGTTACACCAGTGTGGCAAAGTGCAACAACTCACCCACGAGCTAAGACGGTACCAGTGGGACATTGTGGGACTGGCGGAGATCATATGGACAGGATTTGGGAAAACAGCAACGGACGACGGCCACAAACTGTGGTACAGTGGATAGGACGCCGGACATGAGTACAGCGTGGGCTTCCTCATACATAAGGAGCCGGAGCCGTCTTCATTTATACGCCTGTACCCAGCAGGATTATCACCATACGTGTCTCAGCTAAGACCCAAAACGTCATCATTGTCCAAGTATACGCTTTAACTCCCAACCATAGATACCACGACGTTGAAGAGCTTTACCAACAACTGGACAAAGTTGTAAAGGCCCGTTGTAATCGGTGACTGGAACGCCTAGGTCGGACTAGAAGCCTACCAGCAATGAGCAGAAACGGTGGAAAAATTTGGCCTTGGCGAAACCAATTTCAGGGGCATCAGGCTCCTTGAATTTGCGTAGAGCCAAAGACTCACCTTAGCCAACACCTTACATCCCCACAAGAAATCACCGAAGGCTACTTGAAACTCACCAGATGGAGTTCCATACCCAAAACGACTATATCCGGCTGCCGAGACGCTTCAAATCCAGCATCAACAAGGCCAAGAGATGGACTCATCCAGGCGCTGACATAGGTAGCGAACATAACCTTGTTCTTTTCAACCTGGAGCTGAAACTGAAAGCGAAGCGACTCTCAAACATTCCCCGAATTCGCTTTGATTTCGAAAAGCTTCAAGACCCAATAGAAGTCTTCTAGGCTACAGACAAAGAAAAATTTTCGGCATGGAACCTGGTTGACTGTGATTTAGACACCCTTGGTGGAAACATCACAGAGGTGCTGCTGTCAACAGCAAACAGTGCCAAAGCTACAGAACAATAAGCCTTATCAGCTACCCAAGCAAAGTCATGCTGGAGGTCATACAAAACCCTATTATAACCACTGCCGAAGAGCTGCTAGCAGACGAACAGCCTGGATTCGGATCACATAGAAGCTCAGTTGAGCAGATCTGTTGCACTCTTATAAAAAGCATCTTTAGCATCAGCGGAACCTCTAATCAACTTCATAGACTTTCAAAAGGCATTTGACAAAGTCTGGCATGAACATTCAATATTGTAGAAGGCCTCGTTCAAGTCATAAAAGCGTTGTATAATAGTTCAAAGAGTACAGCACTGGTGAACAGCAATTAGGAGCTTACATTGGCGCCCCAGTAGGCATAAGTCAAGAATGTCTATCACTGGTGCTGTTTAATATCTTCTTAAAGAACATCGTGCTTGAAGCTCTTCACGGCCATCATACTTCCATTTCCTTTGGTAGAAGCCCGATCTACAACTTATAAAACAAACGACTTTGTTGGAAAAGAAATCGCCACACTCGTAGGACACCAGAAACCTCTATTTTCAACAGTCAAGCGACGTAAATTGGTCTTTGGCCAGGTACACGGACGTTTCGCCGCCGGACGTTTCGGAGTCGGACATTTTGCCGACCGGCGTTTCGCCGCCGGACGTTTTATCGCGGGGCACTTCATTTCGGCATTTCACGCGGGACCTTTAGCCGAGGTCAAGTGTGTGACGCCCCTTAGCTCACACATTTCTCTCGCCATTGTATCAATGTATCAGTGAACTCTCTCTCACTATCCCTCCTCATGTGAACCGTTAGCTCACACATTTCTCTCGCCATTGTATCAATGTATCAGTGAACTCTCTCTCACTATCCCTCCTCATGTGAACCGTTAGCTCACACATTTCTCTCGCCATTGTATCAATGTTTTTTCTCAAAGCTGTTGCGCATAATCTGTGACAATCAAAGTGAACTGTCTGTGAAGTCTGTGTGTAAAATTTGTTTGAAATAAAGAATTATTGTGTAATCTAGTAGTTACTTTCATTCTTTGAGAAGTAAGTAAGCTCTCTCTCTCTCTGACATAATGCGGCGAAACGTCCGGCGGCGAAACGCCGGTCGGCAAAACGTCCACACACGCTTTGGCCATGTGACCAGCATGACACCCAGTCGAAGACTTTAAAGGCACCTTGAAGGGTAGTGGACTCCGCGGTGGTCAGAGGAAGAACTTACTTATTGAGGTCAAAGACGGGACTGGTCGTCCTGTACAGGACCTGCTGACTATCGCAAACAATAGACAAGAGTAGTGGCCTTGTCAGCTGCCGCGTCTATCAATGTGATAGGTGCCGGTCAAAGGACGATTGACTGACTGATACCTACCGCTTCTAATGTAGAATTCTATGCAAGTTACTAATAATGCCAATTTACTGATGCTTAAGTGGAGAGAAAAGAGATTTTGAGGATTTTGTTAGTTGAAAGCGGAGAAGAACACCTACAAGGTACAGTGGTACTTTTCACTCACAAGAAATAAGGAAAAGGTGGAAGAATGACGCGGATGTGGGGAATCAAGCGACCTTTCACCTCGTTCTTGTGTAACCCTATCCGTCTCGCGACCCGAAGTGTGCATGTGCATGTGCGTGTAAGTTATTAGTATTATTTTGTGTTTAATAAATTTGTTGTTTTGTACCGTTCATTTTGTCTTTGTTATTGCTGTGTGGTCTGCGCTGTGATTCGACTGGAACGTCGCTCGCCGTCTCTGGCCAAGCGAGTGGTTGTGTGCTTGTGCGGCTGCTTGAGCGGTTGCGAGCCTGCATCCGGCAACTGTAGGGACGGTTATGCGACATCAATTATATTTGTAGATGTATGGATGGTGTTCGTCACATTGACTGTACGGAGGGAAGCGGGGATAGTTCATTTTCGTTTGCATAACTTCGCCCTGTATTGGTCACACTAGCAGAATACCAACAGGTGTTTTCGGAAAGTTTATGTTGTCCAATTTAAGTCTCCAAAGCGGTCAGGGAGGTTTGAGCCATAAAGAATTTGTTTTTAATGAAACAGATGAAAGGGAAACTTATTGGGCTTTTTTTAGGCATTAATTACAATGAGTTCTGAGGGTGGAAGTTGTTACCTTCTTCTTCCTCATGTGAAGTCGCACTTTCACGACGTTCACTTTGTTTGACTGTAGACGACTCTTGTCTCAGGTCTTCTAGTGCGGCTGTAAGAGCCACATACTGAGCTAAGGGAATGCGTTTCTGGAAACTTTTGGCGAGAAGATCTGGCGTCAGGCGGCGAAGTAGTCGCAGGGAAGTGAAACCTTCTTTCTTCAGAAGTTTGACTGTGTCTGGGGTGAGGTCTGCACTTTGAGCCCAGTTACCCAGTTCTGCCATTAAAAAGAGTTTAAAGTTTTTATTTAGAATTGCTAGTAGCACACACAAGACAATTTTCTGCAGCTGCTCAGTACTAACCATCATTTTCCACACTGCTTTTCATTTTGCTAACGGGACGACCACCCGTCGACCGAGCAGACAACTCACGGTTCTTGGTCCCTGGAAAATGATAAAAAAAGTAAAGAATTTCTCCTGCATAAAGTGACACAGTGAAATGCGAAATCATTAACTTTATCACGGATTTGACCAAACAAAACATACTGCTACAATTTGTTTTAAGTTTAGCACTATTTATTTGATCACTATACCTACGTCTGGTGCAGTATTCTTCTAGCCGAATGAGTAATCTGTTGAATGATTATCAGATTACTTAAAGAGGTAGGAATAATAAGACAGAGACACTTGGCACCTCACGTTCCATTGACTTCATCATTATGAATATGTGGGAGATTCCATCATGATATTAATAAGTAGGACAGAATACAAGAACCAATATATGTGTAAGCATTTTCATTTCATTTAAATTCAAGAATGTATCTATCAGTATCAAGTACCAAAAATCCATCTTTGATTATTATACATTTATGGTAAATAAACACTGAAGGCAAAACGTTCATATCTTCTGAATGCAGGTATATAAACAAGTATTATGTGCAATACTCCTATATTTACATATTTTTACTTCCATAATCCACTAAATTAATGCACAATCCTGTGCATTTGTTTTCAATGTGTGTGCTAAAATTAATTTTCCCCTAATTTTACTTGCTTCAGTCATGCACTTTGCTGCAGAGATAAAGGGAGACAGCCCAGGAACATTTAGGGATCGTTCCACTATGGACTACGTCCCTTTATCATCTGAAAAAGTCAACCAATCAGGTATTTCGTTATACTTGAAAGTAGGAGAGGGTTTAGTTGATCAAGCGCCATGTCGAAGTCAGTTGAAGATATTCGAATATTCGAAGATATTCGAGATGACACAAGTTTCATCCACTCGAGAAATTTGTGTTTCGCTCATTTAAAGAGAAGAAACGTTTAACTCACTTTTTACAGCATGAACTGTCCCACTCTGAAAGAGGTACTTTAATTTAAAATCGACTTCTTTAATTTGTTTACATGCATGCTCATTCCATTGTATTCTACACCGCCTAGAACCTTTCACCTCGTCCTTGTGTAACCCTATCCGTCTCGCGACCCGAAGTGGGTGTGCATGTGCGTGTAAGGTATTAGTACAGGGTTTCTGCTAAGGCTAAATTCTTTGGGGTCGCAGGGACCCCTTCTTCAGATTTTTAAGGGGTCCCTGTTCTTCGCCCAAATTTGAAGGGGAACCCATTGACAAAAATTGAAGGAGTCCTCCAAACTTTTAATGCGTACTGTACATAATTTTTTGCGTAAGCTGAAGCCCTGATTATTAGTATTATTTTGTGTTTAATAAATTTGTTGTTTTGTACCGTTTTTTTTTTAATGAAACAGATGAAAGGGAAAGGTTTTTTTAGGCATAAATTACAATGAGTTGGGGGGTGGAAGTTGTAAGGTTACAATACAATACAATACAATACAATACAATACAATACAATACAATACAATACAATACAATACATCTTTATTGTCTATATCTGGTTGCAACAGAGATAGAAATTTTTCTTTGTTGCTGGGAGCTCCCACAGTCAACTGCAAAAATATACATAATAAACTGAAGAGATTACTCAGGCACTTATACTCATGCTTAACCCCTCATATGACACAATTGTCAGATACACTTCCCTTACTCTCTTACACACACACACATTCAGACTGGGTACATTTGTGAGACCTGTTTAAGAGTGCTATTGCGGTAGGTAAAAATGACTTGGCAAAGGCACTCTTCTTGGCCACCACTTGCTTTGATCTACGGCCAGAGGGTAGCAGTTCAAAATGGCGATGAAGTAGGTGAGAAGGGTCTGTGATGATGCTGACCGCTTTTAACCTCACAGCCCTGATGTGGAGTTCACCTTAAGGTCTTTGTGGAGAACCAATGATCCTACTGGCAATCTTGACCACGCTCGTCAAACAAGCTTTATCTTTGACAGAGAGAACGCCAAACCTCATCGGTATATTAAATGTTATGATGCTCTCGGTGAGGCTGCGATATACTAACTCGAGGACAGGGCTACTGACACCAAAATTCCGCAATTGCCTCAGAAGGAACAGGCGTTGATGTGCTTTCCTGGAAACAACGCTGGTGTTCTCCTGAAAGGACAGTTTGTTGTCTAGCACTCTGCCGAGGTACCAAAAACTTTGCACCTGTTCTATTACCTCATTATCAATAATTTTGGGGGTGTGAACAGGTTGATATTTTCTTCTGTGAAGGACCACTTCCTTAGTTTTGGAGACATTGATCAACAGGAAGTTTTCTTCAAACCATGAGTGTAATTTCTGAACCTGGAGGAAATAGCTTGCCAGTGACTCCTCGTCCTTGAGTCCAGCAGCCAATGCCATATCGTCTGCAAACTTAATGATAGGATACAATTTGAGAATTCCGTCCTGACTTCACTAGTATAAACAGAGAACAGTATCGGGGACAAAACACGCCCCTGTGGGGCTCCAGTATTTACGATCAGACCTTTGTAGCCGGTCCCGGAGAAACTCCCTCATCCAGAGCACTAGGGTTGAGTTAACGTTTAGTGCTAGGAGACGTTGTAATAGCCAGTGTGGCTGAATGGTATTAAATGCAGATGAAAAGTCCATGAATAGAACACGGGCGTATTCAGTGCCATCCAGGTGGCTTGCTACCAGGTTGTAGAGTCAAACAGGCGTCGTCTGTAGTCCAGTTTTGATGTAAGTTGTTGGTTAAATGAAGCATCGACTGTTTCCTCCTGATATCATATTTGTTTCTGTAGGACAATTGTTAAGGAGAAGTCTCTCCATTGAAAACATTTGCTGAAACGTACCCCAAGAGAGGGTTGCAACAAATCACTGTTCGCCTGCTGTCTAGATGTTTCGATGAAACATGATAGAAAGATTACACATATATATATAAACAGGAGTGTAACGGATAAGTACTTAGTAGAGGGGGTATGGCGGCAAGGTCGACAACTTTGGTTGATCTGATCTAGGGTAATGGGCTGGATGTTGTTGTTGCCCTTGAGCAAATGACGTAAGTTGTGATGTCAAAACAACGTGACGCCGTCAAAAAAAGGTGACGAAAAAGATAGAGGAGAATAACGTTAAGATAAAACGGTAAGCGGAGAGTGGA
Source organism: Pomacea canaliculata (assembly GCF_003073045.1). Classification (NCBI taxonomy): domain Eukaryota; kingdom Metazoa; phylum Mollusca; class Gastropoda; order Architaenioglossa; family Ampullariidae; genus Pomacea; species Pomacea canaliculata. Next base: position 40,641,934 of record NC_037592.1, on the reverse strand, counting down.
CGGCGGAACATAATTTGGAGTTGGTGGTTTTTCTCTGTACTTTCTCGCTACTGCTGCGACCACGGAATACGTATTACCGGGGACGTAATACTGTGTGTATACTACAGGGGATGTACTTCACTGATCGTGATTTGCTGTAGTCCGTGTCATCACCGTGGGGAGCTCTGTGGCTTGGGCATCCCGCAGTACAGTTTCTTGGTGGGGCCAAGAAACCACACACTGGCGTAAGCGAGTAGCGACGGATCCAGAGCAGTAAACTTGGTGTGAGCAATGGGGGGTTGGGGATGCTACACCGCCTCTCTTTACACTTGCGCACCACCATCCGTCATCCGGAAAGGACAGTACCAAAGCAGCCTGAGTTTAAACCGTCGGTGGACGGGAGGCTTTCTCTCGGCCTCCAACTCACCTATCCTCATCCTCCTAACCACCTGGGTGACAACCGCATGCGCAAGTCCGAGACTTTCTGCCTGTAAACTGCCGGTATCGTAAAACACTTTTTTTTAAGGAAAGAAGATTAGTGTTTACCCATAAGAATAGAGGACTTGGGGGGGTTGCAGTGACTTTAATATACTAAATAAGGTATGGGTTTCGTCAAAGACGTACATTTAATATTATAATACACTGGATATTAACATTGGTAATTCGTCAAGGAAGGACAGCACCGGAGACAGCGGAATACCTTATCAGTGACAGTATTTGTGTGAATCAGCTTTATTGTTGTTTCTATTAGTGCGTTGGATAAATGATATATTATACTGGCAATATATCTTGCGTGGCGAAAGAAGGAGTGGATCTCTGATTATTGATACTTTGTCCTTTTTCTTTTAAACTTGTGTTGAATTCAATAATTATTGGTGCCTCTAAGGAGGGACGCCCACCCTCAAGCGATCTGGTTATATTTGTTTGTGGAAAGAATGCGCGTGTCTCCGGACGGTCCGTGACAAGGGGAGGCAAAGTCCGCCAAGTGTTCAAACGTTTAAGTATTTAAATGCACAAATCTACGATGAAGATCAGACGGCTGTTCGATACTGAATTAAGTTTTAGACTTTGTTCATTTGCTGATCAAGTTCAGCGATTAACGTCTACCTTCATTTTCAGATTGGAGTTTACACCGTCAACTGTTACTCACGTTCTTTATCATTAACCCAGCTAAGCTCCCAAACAGCTAAAGGACAGTAGTCAAGACGGCTTTTCTCTGGCTGATATTCTTCGCCGCAGTAATACTTGACAGTGTTTAATCAAAATATGCTTCACTCGTTATATCGACATTAAACAGACTACCTTTTTGGTGTGTCCGCAGAAAACAGAATTCTGTTTAAGCATGTCTTGTACTGATATCAATCTATTCATCTTAAACACGTATCTTGTGATAGCTCGTTATGAAGTTTTGTGAATTATTTTGCCCTGTCACCACTATCACACATAAAATAATAAATAAGTATCGACAAACTTTTTTCTTTCGCTGTTAAAGCATTTTTGAGAAACATTCTCCTCTCGTGACATCACAGAGTTGTTTATGATCTGTTCTAAGAATAATGATATAATAATTATTAAATAATGTAGATTTGAGTGAAAACTGTTGAAAAGTCTGCGTTTTGATCCGTAAATACTTTGAATGACAGTTTCCTGTGTTTCCCATGTTTTCCTGAGATTTATCATTCAGCAGTAAGCACATCTCAACAAGAGTATGAAATGGCAATGTCAAGACGATACAGTATTTAATAATGTAGGAAGTTATCTCCCAATAATCACTTTATTAATTACATATCCAAACCAATAGTCTGCCTTGATCAAATATTCCAAAGTCAAATTCGTGAAAAGAAAAGGTCCAGTGGTCTCTTACCTCTGCTGAAGCTCATTCTGCTTTTCAAAGAGACTCTCAAGTGTTTGGTGTTAGAGAGTCATGCCTACCCCAAGGTACAAGAACATGCGCACTGGGCGCTTTAAATACATGGTGGAGAAACGACCTACTGTGCTCATTAACATATTAAAAGTTACATTTCTCAGGAAAGTTTTTAAACATTTGCATCGCGTGAATCAGAAACAATGAAGAATGGCAGCAAACGGTTGTGTACCGTATCTAAGTTAAGACTTGTTGAGAAGTGTCAGCCCAAACATTGTCAAGGGTAACCATAGGTAACGCGTGCACGCTCGCTGCGTTAGTCACCTCTACCTTCGGACACTTGAGGGTTAGAGGGGGAGAGAGGGAAGCACGCTTAAACACGTAGTAAGAAAAGCGTTATTGGATATTGTCTGTGTAGGTTTTTGAACCCGTGCAACGATTTTTAGAGCAGTTATTTATCGCTCTAATTACAGCTGTTCCTCAGAAGCTATCACCGTGCTTGTTCCTCGGAAATCGCAGGTTTGGCTTCCTCAAAAACGGCAATAGGTGACCTTAAGTCGAGAATTAGTCTCGTTTTTGTGTTTAACACGTTGTGTGAATTGTACGCCACGGTAAATTAGTCTATATCTTTTTTTTGTTCTTCCACTCGTACATATCCTAGAAAAAGTGTAGACAGGAATTTAATTAAGTTTATCAAGGAATTTTCTTTATCCGCCATCCCAACATATTCTAGTGTAGATACATCAATAACCAGTGTAATGAAATTGAGAAATAAATTATGTCAATGATCATAAAAATGTTCAAAAGTATCTCAGAAGAGAGAATCGGTAATTATACAAAGGACGTTTTATTGTAACATTATAATTACATGTACATTCACTTCTTACAGTCATCCATTCCATAACTGTCCAGAGAAGTTGGCAGCTGAGAGACTTTCTTTTGCAAGGTTGTGTCAGACGTTCGCGGTACGCATTTAAAGTCCGTCTACTTTAAGCTCTCGTGATGGTTTCTTCAAAACGGGTAAAACTGCTTTAATTTTTCATACTGTCAAGATCCTAAATGTTTGCCTTACACGAGGCTATGAATCTGCAATATTGTGGCGTGTTGAACGGAATGTAGAGACGATATGTCGCCTGACTCAAGGTCGCCCACTCGTGAGCTCGAACTTCACCTTGGTTCTGCGCGCATGCGTGAACGCCCACATACCCCGTTTAAATTTGCATAAAGAGAGGAGAAGGGGAGGGATAGATCACATGTTGGGTGCTGTTAGCACACAACAGCAAAGTGTGTCATACCAAAGGTGGTGAGTAGAATTGCTTGTGCTTTTAACATAACTGTTGTTGAAAATGTATGAGTTAATTAGTATGAGTTAATTTCTTTCTGGAAACGCTAATTTCTCACATATAAATAGAACTTTGCGCTAAGTTTCTGAGGACAGACTGCTTCAGAGTTGTGGCAGATGACGTAGACATACCATCTCGTCAATAGACAGAAGAGCAGACCAGCGTCAGGTTGCTGGTATCTTTCAAACATGGAAAACAGCGAGGGTAAAACAGCAAAACTTTATGTTCTACTTGTTTACTCATTTTTGCTTTACTGTTAGTTGTCTGTCCGTGGAATATAGGAGGAGGGGTGACGGGAAAAAAAGAGAAGGAAATAAGATTAGAAACATCCGCTTAGAACTACTCAGCAGGGATGATCTACTAGTTTCTAAATAAATCTGAATACATGATTCACATCACTGCTTAGATAATTCAATACCTACACACATTTTGTTAAATATTAATCTATGCCACTCTCTGTGTAATTCACGTTTTGCAATGTGTTTTGCTCAATAATGTTTGTATTACATATTCAACAATGTTTTGATGTCCTCATTATTAGAGTTGTGGTATTAGACAATTACCTAGATATTGTCTTGGATTTCTCTGTGAAATTTATTTGACTATTTCCTCACATCACGCTAGAAAAAAAAAAACAAAAAAACAAACAAAACTAACAATAACCCACATTGCATTCAACAGATTGGGTTAGATGGGCACAGAGTTTTGAAATCTCGCAGGAGACTCTTCGTTTCCTCAGAGAGGAAGGATTCACCTCCATCAACTTACTTCGTCGTCTGACGCCAGAGGAGATTGAAAAGTCTCTACAGTTGCCCAGACGTCTGCCACTCGCCCAGTGTCTTGCACTGAAAGAAGCTGTTACAAAGCTGGTAGAGGATATTGTTCCGATGAAATTAATCCAGAAAGTTTCTGAGAAATCTCATGAAACTATTACCCATCCTCTTGCACAGAATACACAGATGACGTGTACCATGCAAGGTAAGACGGAGAAGATAAATAGTAACATCTCGAGCATCTTACGCACAGTACATGAACTGCAAGAACAAAAATATTTTGAACAGTGCAGTGAGGCACATGTAAAATAACGAACGATTGATACTTGCAAATGAGAGGTAAATTTATAACTGTTTTATAAATTTATAATGCGTATATAGTATATTATTTCTGAGTGAAATAATCTCGCATCAAAAGTGATAAGTTTATTATTGTTCAAAGAAATGGAAATACTCGACTGTTATAGTTGCCCATGCTAGTTGGTCATTTCATTCGTTTTTATCCATGAAAATGAATTTTACCTATTTATAATCCCGCAGAGTATTGCGCCAGAAATCAAACAGGAGGTGTCAGGCGTCTACAAGAAAAGGTGTCAACAAACCAATTCACGACCCAGGGTACACAAATAGAACAGACAGAGCAAACTCCTGCTATATCAGCACTAAACAATGAGGAGGCCACATCAGAGAGGGAATTCAACTGGTGCCCTCGAGAAACGCATCCCAGTGAAGCAAATGCCACCCAATGTCAGCAAACACTACAGAAAGATGACCAAGACACATCGCTGACAGCGGAAGGTGTCGGGTCAGAACCGACTGCCAAAGGTAGAACACTTTTGACCACCAGTCATCAAGCAGACTACACCGAGCATCTTCAAGATGAAGCAGGTTGTTGAGCTCAATAGGTTGTTGAAATGTTGATGCAAACATTCGCAAAGAAATAGCTTGTATGGGCAATAGGTTTGGGTATAGACATTTAGAAAAACTTCTTGCAATAATAAGCGAATGAGTAATAGTTACTTGCTAATATTCTAAGGTCGTAAGATATGCAGTCTGTTAGTCTTGCTCAAATAACAGAAGCAGTGTCTTCAACAGTAAAATGTCGGTGTGTGCAGGCGAGACGTTTCGCTTCCTACTGGTGGGAAAAACTGGATCAGGTAAAAGTACAACAGGTAACACAATTCTCGGTGGCGACTATTTTACCAGCGACCTCAGGTTTGATTCTGTCACAGGAGCATGTCAACTGAAGCGAAGCTCTCGTAATGGAGTGACTACTGAGGTAAACGCTTATATCTAAAAGTGTATTAAACAGGTGAGACAATGATACAGGGTTTTTATTTTAGCAATTATGGAATATCTAATCACACACTAACTAGCTCTAATGAATTTCAGTTAAAGTTATACAAATGTTTCTTACCACAGATCATGGACTCTCCTGGCCTGTTTGACACCCGTAGCAAGCACGAAGAGATCTCTACGGCCATTGTCCAGGCTGTTGCCTGCATGCATCCGGGTCCTCACGCATTTCTGTACACCATCAAGGTCGGTCGCTTCACTAAAGAGGATGAAGATGCATACAACCGATTGATAGCATTGTTTGACCGGAAGTTGGAGAACTACACCATAGTTATCTTCACTGGAGGTGATGAACTTGAGCGTTCAGGAATGTCCATGAAGCAAATGTTTATGAAGTCACCCGAATATTTGACAACGCTCATCAAAGCCTGCAAGAACAGGTATGTCATATTTAATAACATGACCGCCGACAAGCAGCCTCAGGTAGACCTCCTACTGCAGAAAGTTCGAGAAATGATTGCTGCAAATGGCGGTGTACTTTACACATGTCCGAGGTACATCAAGATTGGAGAAGGAATGGAACAGGAAGTGACCCGAAGATTGGAAGAAGTTGAAAAACAACATCTCAAGAGGAGGGATTTTATCCAGGAACTTGAAGTCAAGGCAAAACAAGCTAAAGATGCCCTGGCAAGAGAGAGGGAAGAACTGCAAAGGAAGGAGCAAGCCCTACAGCAAGCGCTGACGGAAAACGATGAGAGAAGGAAGAAGGAGCTTAAGAACATGAATCAGCGTCTGGAAAAGAAGCAGATAACTGAGGACGAAAAGCAACACCAGACAACAACCTTCTTGAAGAAAAATGAGGAAGAACGACAGCAACAGACCAGAAAAATGGAAGAAATCAGAAAACAGAAGCAAACAGTTCTCCAAAAGCGCGAGAAAGAAATCCAAGAAGCAGCCGCAAAGATGAAAGAGGAACAGAGGAAACTGCAGGAAGAAAGAAGGCAATTCTACGAAAAAGAGATGTGGACACTGAGGGGCGCTATTGCTGACAAGAAGGAAACAACTCTCTTGAACAAACTGAAACTGGGCGCAAAGCAAGCCATAAATTCCGTAATTGATGGAATCGCTTCACTTATTCCATCCCATCGACGTTGACAGATGGGATGTTTGTCTCTCTTCTCAAAGATAGTATTCATTATTCCTTACCACTTAATATAAAATTTGTCACCAGCTTTATAGATGAGGCATAAACTACAAAAGAACACTCTAGTGAAAGCAATATAACATTATAATAATGTATCATGAATTTTAAGTTGCTAGTCTCAGATAAACGTTCTATGGCAAATATTGGCGAGCAATAAGTTTAGACACATAAAAAGAATATATATATCATTTATTTCCATCTTGCATGCCTATTTTCCCCATATTTTACTCTGTAGTATTCGTTCACATTTTACTCAGCGCAAGATGTTTATTAGTGAAAACTTAGATTACAATTTTCATTGCTCTTTTTGAAAGGGTCCCCAACATAGATGATGCCATGTAAAGAAAATGTGCTTACCAATGTCAATAATTTTCTCAACACTTTGCGTAGTTTGCTTTCACCTGAATATGTTGTAGAATCGCATTGCAATTTATTGTGGTATGTTGTCAACACATTTTAGTTTAGTTGTGTGAAGCAGGTTCCCCGAGATCCTAGTGATGGACATAGAAACTGTTTCTTTTCTTGTATGTATATTGTTTACAGAGATAATATTTTACATACTATTTAGCTGTATACATAAACGTGTAATCGAACTATTGTAATACAAAAGCTGACACTGTTAAGAAAGGAAATTGTTGAGCCTCCGCCCTTCCAAAGGTCCCTCTACAAATGTATATGTATCAAGGAATGTTCAGTAATTAAATGTACAAAATTATGGACCAGTTTTTGCTGTGCCTTTTGTTTGTCAGACCGTACTAATTCTATATAAAACTTGTTCCGAAGCACTTGGTTTCATTTGGTTGACCACTACCGAGATCGCGAAAATTACTTGCCATTTTAGGAAAAGGATTTATGTCGATTTCTTTTATGTTAGTAAGATAATTCTAATGCAAATATTCGTCTCGCCGACAATGATTAACCAAGACTGTACTATCTAGACTACATTCTGGAACACCGCTGCGAGCTGGAATACGCTGATGAACACACACACACACAGAGTTAACTTCAAGGAATGGGCGCTCAAAGATGGTCAGAGGGTTGGCATTGACACTGCCTTGCTACTCTCGATACCTCAGCTCATGCCGACATCTACATGTAAGCGAACACTTGTAATACATTGCTAATGATGATTCAATCGACTCTGAGGCCCCAGTGCATGTCCCAAATGACAAATTTAGGGCAATTTAGTTTATTAAGAGTATTGTGACTGATTAAAGTTTTTATACAACATTCACAAGAGTACAATTACTTTAAATTACAACTACAGCTTGCTTCTAGGTGTTCCATTAACTTGCCTATGGCTAATTCAGGTACCATGAACCACTAGCTAACTAGCTTAACTACTACACACAACACACTACACTCGCCACTTAGCTCTACACACCAATGTCTCTAGTTACGTGGAGGCCCTCCAATGCTTCTTGACGTCCGAAAGTCCGTTGGAGTCCGTTGTAGATCGTTGTTGCCCTTTTGCACGAGGACTGAGACACTAGACACAATGGAGTGTCATCGAGTGTCTCTTCTGTCCTCTACGGTTTTAATTAACCAGCTGTCAGAGCTTAACAGCGCTTAATGAGGAACCAAGTTATCTACCCGCCTCAGCCTTTGCTGTTTGCGACCAAACAATTACTGGTGATGAAGTGTTCAGCACTCTGTGTCAGAGTTAGTCTTACAACCTCCAAGTCGGCTGTGCTGGAGCTGCCACAATTCAAAGACTAAAATAATAAAGTTTACCAAGTTCCCGACTTTATTATTAATCCTTTTGAATGCTTTTTACTATATCCACTGCAACTTTCTTCCCTTTATTTTCCAACTGTTTTGCTCCCAGATAGGAGCTCAATGTCGTAGTAAAGGTAAATCCCAAATGCACAAAATGAAAGAGAAAGATAAAAGTATTAGAAATGAGTGTAGACTTTACCAAGCGAACCTACCATGAATACAAGAATGTAAAAAATAAGAGATTATAGAAGTCGACTGTACGCACGGTTAAAACACCGTGAAGGTTAGGCGCTGGACAAAAAGAAACAACCTGACAATGACAAGGACTAGCCAGTGGGCAAATATATTCAGGGTGTGTGTATTTTTATAGAAAAATGGAACAAAAGCTATTTGGATAAAAGACAAGTATAAGGTTCTGTATTATAACATCTCTTATTAGCTTCAAATCGATAAATTGAGACAAATTTAATCAAACCCCATGAAAATACATTTTGCTTGGACCAGTATCTGTGCCCCGAGGGACATTGCAGGTTATAAGCCCACACAAAAAGGGAATGTCCACATCAATGAATCATCATTAGCAATGTATTACAAGTGTTCGCTTACATTCACAATTTAAGCTTCACACTAGTCCTTCCAGAATCTTCCAAAACTCTTTCCTTTTCACAAGCTTACAACTGTCTCTCAATTTATCGATTTAAAGCTAATAAGAGATGACCGACACTGTGAGACGAGGTAAATAAGTGGCGATATTTACTGACCCTGGTACGGTGAACACAGTATGTAGTGGTTGTCGAAATTAAGTATAATTTTATTTTCTCAGAAATAGGATCATTGAGGCTCAATCGTGTTCACATTGTAAACGACTTTCTGTTAACCAGCATGATGTGGACTTCCCTTTGTTTTGTTTTGACTTTATTTTAATGGCAGTTTGCCCACCATTCTCAAACGAAAGGATGACGAGTGAGGTTATTTTTTCCAAGATTTTACCGAGCGAACCTACTGTCGCGTGTCGCATGCTGACTCAGCCTGTTGCGTCAATGAAGTTTGACGTAATTTGTTTTGGTGACGTTTTTTTTTTGGAACGACGGGGGAGAGGAAGAGAGAACCATCATGGAGGAAGTTTCAACCGTGTGATGATTATCGTACCGTGAAGGGAAATTTGACTGTGATTACCGTCGAAGAGACGGAGACTCGTTAGTGACCACCGTTGAAAGAACGGTGGTGGCTGGTACCGTTGGAGTTTTAACTGTGTGGTGATTATCGTACCGTGAAGGGAAGTTTGACTGTGATTACCGTCGAAGAGACGGAGACTTGTTAGTGACCACCGTTGGAAGAACGGTGGTGGCTGTGCCGCTGAGGAAGCCTGAGCTAGGTTGTTGCGGGAACGGAACTGTCGGGAGTTGTGGGTAAGGTCAGTTGGCGTCCGTTAGGGAGGCGTTTGTCTTTTTTGTTTTTTGGGGGGTTCGTTTTTTTTATTTTGTTTTCATTAAATATATATTTGTAGCGTCGTTTCGTGTGCGTGTTGGTTTGTTCGGCGCTGGGAGCGGCTGGATACGTCGCTACACGCGACACCTACTACGAATACAAGAAAGACTGTCTACAGTTGATTTAAACGTTTACGAGAAATGAGGTCTGCATCGTTCAGACATGTTCAGACTGCAACGACTTGGCACTGGTTCCAAACAGGACACGAAAACCAGAATGAGTGCACTGAAACTCTTGACACGCTGCTTGTGCCTGACTTTATTGTGTTGTTGTCAACCTCGTTGCTTAGTCAGCACACCTCAAGGACAGACAAACGTCGGTTAGGAGTCACGAAACTAGTATGGCACTCAGAACAGATGTACTAGAGAGGGCTTACATGTGGAGGGTGTGTTGTTTATTGAGTAGCTAGGAGACGGTAGGATTATTTACAGCCTGCAATAAGGTACAGACCTCTTTCTATTTAAGCAACAATTTTTATTAAAGAATATAAAGGATAAATGTAATGATTTCCGTCCTTATTAACTGAGACAGCAACCTTGACCACGTCGTGGCCGTTTTCTTCAGTAATTAGTAAACCATTCGTCTGTGTCTGATTGCATGCATATGTATATGTAAGTATTTTTGTTTAACTCCATTCACTGTGATCTTCCTGACGGTATGCCTAATACTTCATAGCTGGAACCAGTGACAGTGATAGTGACAGTGACAGTGACAGCAAGACCTATCAATAGTTGTCAGGACGTATTAAAACATTTTTTAAGCTTAAGACGTGAAAGCCACTAGGGATGTTCGGTACCCTGTGTCACCATGGTAGACGGGAAAAAAAAAGAAACTCAAACTGTCCTGTGAATTCCAGTCATTGCTCATCACTCCTTCGGTACAAAACCAATGTTCACACATTTTCCCTTGATAAACATTCTCTTTAAGACTTCGCATCCGTTTCTAGAACTGCGTTTTAACACCCGCTCTGTCCGGTTTGACAGTAAAGATTCGAGTCGGGCGAGAATATGAGGCCAAACTGCACAATGTTAATATGCCTTTATTTAGAAAGCGCACAAAGGTTTGTACGATATTACAAACTTTGCACCTGGTTACCTAGATCAATGGAAGTCAGGAGGTCACATTTAGTAGTTTAAGTGTGACTTTAAAGACCACGCATAAATTGAGGTAGATACTATAGGAGCAGGCAGTTTCCACACACGGTTTAATTTATAACGAGCGGTGCCTCGCTGCACGATGTTTCTTTTAAATCACACTCATTGCTTATGACGTATATGTTATATTTAGTAAAATGTAGAAAAGTCAATGTACCCCTACATTTTATTTCTTGCCACTGCTGAATCACATTTTCAAGATTAACACGGACTAAACTATTGATAATTGCTATAATTAATATCATCACACAGAATGTAAAGAAATATAACAGCCAATATGCTCCATGTCCAAGGCCTTCCCCATGAAATAAAATCAGTCTGAGGTTTGGTTTTACACAGGCTGTTTCTGAAAAATGAAATTTGAGCTGGGCGTCTCGCTAATGGTTCGTTACGGACGGATGTTTACAAGGGTGCGATTGACTATTTGACCAGTAGTGTTTACATATCTATGCCTATTAATAAAATCATGGCGCTTTATCAACTGAATCATTGCCTGCTTTCAAGTATATTAAATACATAATTGGTTGACATCATTAGCTTTCTAAGAGAAGTAATCCATAAAAGAACAATTCCTAAATGTAGTAAGAGTTTCTTCCCCTACATTTTCGTCTCATTTTATGCTGGTTTGTTGCTTGTTTTTTGAGAATGAGTGATTAACTGATTCAAACCAAAAACATTTTGGACAGAGAAATGGAAGAGTTTCAGAGGAGAGAGAAGGCCCGGCAGTCCAAGAGCATGGAACACATGTTTCACCTGCTGCACCAGGAGAAAATGTGACAGGATGAACAAGTCCTTTGGCTAAAACTTCAGAAATATCGAGAGGAAAAGACGTAGAAGAGGGAAGTAAGAAGAACACAAGATCATGAATCCCTCAAGAAACTAAATAAAAAAACTGAAAATATAGAAGAGAAGATCGGGCAGCAATGTAAGAAACACCAAGAGCAATATTTTGACAATGAGACGCAGAAGTTGAAACAGAAAGTAAAAGAAAACAAAGAACCCAATTATCTTACAAGATGTCATGGACTTTGGCGCTAATTATGTATCTTATCTTGGTGTATTAAAAAAGATCTTTATCGAATCAAAATTTCTTTGCGCTGTCAGATTACTCATTTAAGCCCCAAGTTAGCTTCCCCTGTACATGGCTGAATTTATCTTCGATTCAGTGAACCTGCTACTTGCCTTTGATGCACAAACCTTGGTACAGGTAGTTTTTAGCACAAAGTGTAAACATGCGTCTGTGTTCTGGTATTCGTTGTGAGAGCATGCAACATACTCCGTGTGTGCATATGCGAGAGAGAGACTGCTCTATATTTTATCACTGATTTCAATGTCTCGGACCAATCTTTTGGCGTTTATATTTATCTTTCAAGAAGTGGCATCCAAACGGTTGGTCAAATGAAGGTCATCTACGACATAGCCGGTATATGTCAATTTGTCCAGTTCACCACAATCGACTTCATCGCGTAGCACCCAGGCCAAACAAAAAAGATACAAGGGTTGCAAGGGGCTTGTATCCTGTATTTAGTGTTATGTTGTGTCACATCCTGTCAGCCTGATGAATGCTGCTGTCGCAGATCCTTATGTGAATGTATGTGAATGTCTGCTGTGCAGTTGCCAACTTTGGAAGATGTGAAATCTGAATGCTTTCTCGATCTGTACTCCATTCATGTCGATCTATGCTTTGCCGTGCTCAGCGGTGTTTATCAAATCAAATGAAAGCAAATCAAACTTTATTGTTTGTCCATGGTAGTCCAAGACAGAACTTTTTCTTTTGCTCACAAACCCAACCACATATACAAACAAAATATGATCATATATTTCTATATACACACAGCAGAGTGGGCAGACACACATAACCATACAAGACATTCAACACACGAACCTAACCCTCTCTAACATACATGTAAACCTTCTAAGAAGGATGTCCGATAGTATGGTAGCCCTTGTGCCTTTTATTGAGGATGGTGATGGCTGCTGGCACCAAGGACCTCTGGTAGTCAGTTGTTCGCGCACGTGACACTTTGTAGCGCCTGCCCGAGGGCAACACTGAAAGTTGGGATGAAGAGGGTGGGATTGGTCTGAGGTGATGTTATGTCCATCTTTCTGACTGCATGAAGATACAAGTCAGTCAGTGGCAGTGGTGTGCCAGTAATTTTATTGGCCTGGTGGATGACTGGCCAGCCTTGCCTTGTCTTTGACGAGATGACCATACCAGGCGGCGATGTTAAATGTGGGGATACTCTCAACAAGAGACCTGTAAACAGTCTCCAGCACCTCAGACCAGGCTATGTTGGGCCTGTCTGTACACTTGGTCACGTGATCACTAAGCGAGAGCCTTCCGTTTATCTGTGTAGCAAGGTACGTACAAACTGACAGCCATCTGTACTGGTGTCCTTATCACGACTTTTCTCTTGTCAGTGCTGGTTTCCATCCTACTTAGCGAGTACTTTAAGCAAGACGATGACTATGACTGCTATACTTTTATGCTTTATGGTGAAAATTATAATTTGAATAGATAAAACGTGTATTATTTTATTTTTACGAAAAATATTTGACATAATTGTTTCTCAAATCAGATTTTTTTGTGGTATAGCTTGTCAGAAAGTAACTGTAGAGTTTGCCTAGGGCTGTGACAAGTGAATTATGTTTATCGCTTTGAATCCCTTAGGTTTCAAACAATTTGTGGTTACACACCTGAGGCAAGTGGCCATGCCAGTCGACCAGAAGATTAAGACCAGACACAAGAGAACAAAATAAAGGTTTATTGAAATAAAAAAAATAATGCACACGGAAGTAAATTTTGTTTATGTCCACGCTCCGCCCCGAAAAACTGTTCTCAAACCTAATTCTATCAGCACGTGGTCTACAAGTAGGGTTTTTATAGACCCGAGAGTCCTTTCTCCAGTAGCAAATGTTAATGGACTTAAGCAAAATTTATGTGCAGCTTTGTGTTCAGTTCCTAGCTAGACATGTGGCTGGGGACACAATGATTACATCAAAACGCTGCGAATGCCAACTAGTGTAGTCTAATCTCTAGAGTTCACATAAAATTCCTGTACTAATCGTTATAAAGATATAACGAAAAAAGCAACATCTTATAAAAAAAAGCAACAGAAACAACTCGAGAATCTGCTCACCCTTGTTCGTGCAAGTATTTTGAAAGACGAAGTAGATTTAATCATTTATTCTTTTCTGTCACAAAGTTCACCTTGTCGAGTGTTTTGTTTATTTTTAAGTAGACAAACTAGCAAACATGCATTTTTGTTTGCTTTATCTTAGAATAGTACTCTTTATGTTTGAGAGATTCCTACAGTTATTCTTCTCAGGACTGAGTTTCTGTTCATTTATCATCTTATGTAATGCCGCCATTTTCTCTTCTCTTTCTTCTTCTTTTTTCGTCATATCCTCCCCTTTCCGCTTTCTTCCTCTCGAAAGTTATTTTCTATTGTTCTGCCTTTTGTTCTGCCAGCTTCACCTTTTCCATCAGCTCTTGTACATACTTCTTCCTCTTCATCTCCTCTTCCTGTACCTTCCTCAGTCTCCTGGCCACCTCCTGATTCATTCGCTCATACTCGTACCTAGGGCACGTGTAAGGTTTCCACTGGTTAGCACTACTCATCTCACGCACTAACTCTAGCAGACAGTCCACCTGCGGCTGTTTGTCGTCAGCCGTGTTGTCAAACACCACGTAGCGGTTGCCGCACTCCCTCAGCATCTTACGTAGGCCGTCGGGCGCCGTACTGAGAACGTCTTCTATTGTCTTATTATGTTTTTTTAACAGGTCTCCTCGTGTAAAGATAATGATGGTGTACCCAGTGACCCTGTCGTCAAACAGACTTTTGAATCTTTTGTAAACACCTTCATCTTCATCCGTGTAACGGCCGATCCCGATGACGTATAAGAAGGCCGTGGGACCCGGATGCATGCACGCGACGGCCTGAACAACTTTTATAGCGGTGTCTTCCTCTGGTATCTTTGTGTCCCACAGTCCTGGTGAGTCTATAATCTGTCAAACCAATACTATGTGAGCAAACGTTTCCTTGAGCAGACAATTTAGTGCAGTATATTAACCATTATTTGTGTTGAACTGTTTGTAGATGGTGTAAATGAGTGTTTTTAAGGAACTAGTATAAATGAATATTTGCAAGTTAAATGAAGCTATTATGCTTATTAAAACCTCACTATAATAATTTATATGTATTTCAATGTCAGTTCCTAGCTCAGCATTGGCTTCTTTGAACTTATTGTTGGTAGAAATTGATAGAAGTAGCAAATAATAACACTCACAAGAGCGGTAAGCATGATTAGCATCTGAAGGTCTCCCAAACCATTTGTTTACAAATATTTAAGTACCTACAGGGCACCCTAAAATTGTTTCACACATAACACTTCGCCGCGTTACATTTTCCAGCAGCAAGATAAACTCGCGATGTTTTATTGCTGCAGAAGGAGATACTTGTGGACACATCAGAGAGGCTACCATGATTCTAGAAGTGTCGTTAGGATTATGTTTCAGATTAGAAATTCAAAGTTGTTTCCTCACAATTTAGTCTTGAATGCAAGGATTCTGGTCCCGGTACATAATCTGACACAACACTGTTCCTATAAACGCTATTCAAGGAAGTCAAAGTCCATGTGGACAGAGGGAGAGCTAGATAAGCTGATAAGCTGACATCATCATCCCCTTGCTTAGCAAAGGGCACTGAGGCGAGAGTGAACTTTAAATATGAAGGAGCTCACATCCACTCGAGTATTTTTGAGTAACTCGTATAGCCTGATCTCTGAGACCATCTGAACTAAACAATAAAGCTAGTCCCTTTTCAGTACTATCAGTTTAGTAATGCAAGGAGTACAATCTATATCAATAAAAAGAGCTAGTGATAAAGATTCGCGCAAGTTTTATATACTCAATACAGTTATCACTAATTACAATAAAAAAGAGGAATGTAACCTTGCTTTTATTTCTCCCTGTTGGCTAGGACTGTCCTAATGTTAACCTCCTCTGAGAGTACATCCTGCTACTCAGTGTATCCAAGCGACAGCAGGTGTAGATTGGGTACCGCTTTTGGACCCAGGTAAAAATGTAAAGATTCAAAGGCTTAGTTCCTATGTTCCTATATGGCAAACATGGCTCTTGAATGTTGGGAGGGTATTCCTTAACAAATCGTCTATCAGCAAATGGTTGGTACAAGGAAACCTCGAGACCAAAATACTTGGTAAGGAGGAATATTCTGGTACTAAAAGGGAACTTCGGGGAAAAAACGCCTAAAATTAACTACAGAGCAGACGAATTAAGATAAAAAAGCTTCTAACAGCTTTAGTGGAGGATTCAGGGATCAAGCTTAGTTAAAATACAGAATAAAACAGACAGGCAAGCACAGGAGGAAGGTAGCAGTAAGTCCTTCCACCTCACACTGGACAGAAGCAGTAATCTATGCTATTGGCATTGATGTTGTAACAATTTCGTGTTATCCTAGTGAACTGCATCCCAAAAAGACACCATCGGTGAATGTTTACGGCTCTGATCGTCTTCTGCTGAACGGAAGAGGACAAACCGAGACTACAGAACAACAGATAGGCATCATGATTTTAAATGCAGAAGATGTGCGTACCCTGTGTGTGGAGCTAGAGGCTCGCATTGCAGGACTTACACAGGCCTCTATCACCCTTGAACACTACACACTGAAGAGTCAAGGCTGCTTTTGTCATTCGAAAGAAGAAAGCATTCAAGCAGAAACGCTTCTCTTGGTCCCTTGTGAGGGCTGGAGTCTACATATACACTAAAGCCTTAAAAACAGTAAAGTCAGACAAACGAAGTGTCTGAGGCTAGGAATCACAGACTTCCAACTACTATAGAAAAGTCACAACAACAACGACCTGGGGCGTGGGATTTCCTTGCGACGACTGGCCTGAAAATATAAGTACACTTAACAACATTCTCTTGATCAATGAAGAGGAGAAGATTTCGAAAAGGTCTTTGAGAGTTGCAAATCAATGCTGACTTTTAGACAAGAGGAGGGCTGGTGAATGTTGTGAGATTGGCCCCCCTGCTGTAAAGGTCTACAAGAACCAACCTTTAAGAAAGCAGGTCTGTCGGAAGGAGAAACTACTCTTTCAAGTAGAAGTGTGGAGATACCTGAGTGTAGAGACAAGACCAGTTACTTTTCAGAAAGCAAAGGTGAATAATCTAATTTTTGGAATCGGTGGTGTGACACCGTTTATCCTTGGAGCTACTCTTTTGGGGTCATTCGTGTGATCAGAAAAGACAGGTCCTACAGGTAAACGCTAGGCACACAGATGACCCTGATATTGTTGAAGACAATCAAATCCACAGCTATTTTGGCTTCAACTTCCTCTGCAAGGCATCATCATCAATCAAAAATCATCAATAATCATCATCATCAATCATCAATAATAATCATCATCATCATCATCATCATCATCATCATCATCATCATCATCATCATCATGTAATGACTGTAGAGCTAAAGTAAACGTTACCTCTATAGTAATGCCATGCCGCTTTCTCGCATGAAAGTAGCAGTTACTGGTAACAGAGCTGAATCTGAGATCAGCTTCAAAGAGCGTTTCTCCAAGAATGGTGTTTCCAGTTGTACTTTTATCTCCACCTGTTTTTCCCATTAGGATGAATCGCATCGTCTGACTTGATGATGAATCAAAGTAGTAGGAACGTTGCCAGGCTTCTGTAGTGTCTGTAGAACATAATTCAGAATATTAATTGCATCAGGAAGTTCATTTGGAACACATTGTGCACTAACATTTATTTCAAAAATAAACAAAGAAAAAGAAGAAAATGAAAATGGGAAATAAATAAAGGAGCCAGAGATTTGGAAGTCTGAGACCTCAGTGAATCACGATTTCCTCCGTATTTAACTTACATGGAAAAAGTGTATCAGAATTGTGCTACCCTAATAAGTTCCTGGTTGCTACAAAGTTCTGGGTAACCCTACCCTAAGTCTGATAACAGCCGCTGACTGTGGGAGACCAATTTACACAGACGGAGAAGGTTAACCGACTAATTAAACATGTTTATAAATACCTCAACCTTCCACTTCCCCCTACCCCTTTCCGTATGTTATACTGGAATCTTGCTAGGACTGCCATATACAGACAAAATTACTTCAGCTGATTACAAAGATTATTTCAAAACACTTATATCCATGCAGGTTTTAAAGCACTTTCCATCCTTCAGGTCTTACTACGTAGGTGCCTTTTCTTACAAAGCATATCAACTATGAAATGTACTGTGGTAGAGTGTTGAAAGACGAACATTTATATCACTGTCAAAAGGCAACTTAAAGTCATTAAGACATCATATTCCATATAAAAAGAAATAATGAAGGATAAGACAAGGAATTTATGTGCTTTACATTCACTTCATTGTAACGCGGTGACTAATTCCCAGTTTACTGTAAGTACTCACCAGTATCTCCTAGAGATAATGACGAAAGTGGTAACGTACTAGACGGCTCTTATATTTTAAATGTTCCAATTGTTATCAATAAAACTGCTAACTAAGGCGTACGACTTATTTTTAAGTATGTACTTTACGGCTATTTAAAATGATAACAGCTGACTTTAAAATGTTACAATTATAAAAGTCCTTTACTAAAATAATAAAACATACAAATTTGAAATATATATTAATACCTAATTACATCCAATTCTGACAAACATTCACTCATAAAAGAGCACCACAGAAATATTATTTCGTGTGAACCCTAATACTAGTGCTTCGCCCGCTTTGGACACGCTTAATGATAAATCGTCTTGGACATAACCCACTTGGGTTCGTATGGAGATATAACAGGCCGACCATCAGCCACTGTACATCATTGTGTTAATGGCTCTCTGCTTGGATATAATTCACCGGTCAACAGTCCGTGGGAACATCCATGCCGACGATTCACTGTCTAGAGCAGGAATGGGCAATTAATTTTCCCAAGGGGCCGCATGAGACATTGGGATGGTTCTAGAGGGCCGGACTAATATAGTTAACTCAGTTTTACCCAATACTGTATATATATATATATAGTATATATACTGGCGGGCGGGCCAGCGGGCGGGCCAGCGGGCGGGCCGGTCAGAGACAGAAGGCGGACCAGATGCGGCCCGCGGGCCGGCCCTTGCCCAGGTCTGGTCTAGGATATAACTCTGTGATCGTCAGTTCGGCGGACGTCTGTACCGACAGCGTGTGTGGACACCGAGTCATCTGACCTGATCGGCGGACTGTCAAAGGCCGGACGATAGAGAGAACTATTATTTTTCGCATTTCATTGCTTTTTTTCATTCAATATGTTAGACATTGGCCGGACCTGTTTGGTTGAAAAAGGTAGAATGCCGCGACAGTAGTTACATGTAGATATACACTGACGCTCGCAAACATTCCAAACAGCACTCTTCTCACAAAACTTTGCAGTACTGCCCGTGCACAAGAAATAATGGAAAAGAGAGGAATTATCCCACAAACAGGATGCAGGGTTTCGCCGCTATTTTAAAAGAAAACTTCGGGGGATATTTGATAAGATCCAGGCTCAAGTGCATCCCTTACCCGGCTACTGGGAAGTTGCCCAAAGGAATGGAGGGGATGAAGGGTGGAAGGAAACAGTCAGCGATGTCATTCCCTAACAGGCGCTGTGAAAATAAATTCGACTAAGTTTATATTCATAAAGACACGGGATTTTCTTTATCCAGTGGTAGTTGTTATCTAAGTGATCTAGTTTTTATGGGTGGAGAATACAAAGTTGTCCGCCGGTTTTAAAAGGTAAAGCCGATAGAGAGAGTTGTGGTGTGGTGAAGGCAGACAACTGTTTCTATAGCATTTTGCTCGAGGATTCTAATTTATGTGGTCTCGTCTCCTTACTCATATGCTCCAGCTGCTGGTTTAGGCTCTCGACCTGCTCCCTCAGCTTCTCTTTTTCTTGTGCATTCTGCTTTTGGGTCTTTTCTCGTTCTTGGATTTCTGTTCTCTCCCTATCCAGCTCCTCCCTGACCTGTTTTGGTTTGGTATCAAGCTCTTGAACATAGTTCTTCTTTTTAAAGATTTCAATTTCCACTTTTGACATCCTTTTCTTGACCTCCTCTTCTATAGCTTCAGCTATTTTAAAGTACTTGGGACAAGTATAAGGCTCGCCGCCATTCTTAGCCACCAGCTCTCGCACTTTCTGCAGGAGGATGTCTACCTGAGGCTCCTTGTCAGATGTCATGTTGTTAAAGATGACATACCTGTAGTCACAGGCTCTTAGGATACTCTGCAGCTTTATGTTTGCAGCTATCATTTCTTCAAATGAATCGCTTGACCTAATCTTATCTCCTCCTGTGAAGACCACGATGGTGTACTTTGCTAATCTTTCCTCAAACAGCGCCATCAACAGGGTGTAGGAATGTTCCTCCTCTTCAGTAAAGCGGCCGATCCTCACAAAGAACAGGATAGCGTGTGGACCTGGATGCATACCGCCCACTGCTCTTACAACAATGGTAGCTACAGATTCGTCTTTTTCACTTTCATTACACAGACCAGGGCAGTCCATTATCTGAAAAGGATAAGAAAAAAAAATAAGAAAAAAAATTTCTAGTAAAAATGAGAAATGTATGATCATTGAGACGTTGCAGTAAAACCCACACACACCCACCCATCTTCCCGCACACCCTGCCTTTCAACGATGTTCACTGTCATTTACCTCAATTGTGACACCGTTACGGGTGGAGCGCTTTAGCTCGCAGACGGCTGTAACGGGAGTAAATGCTGCACTGGCCTGGAAGAATTCTCCTCCTAGAATGGTATTTCCAGTTGTGCTCTTCCCACTTCCAGTATTTCCGACCATCAGGAAAGTCAGCGTTTCGCCTTAAAAATATTAAATATATCGACTTGTTTTAGAAAATAAAGATATTATTAAGATATTACATCGCCTTAAAGAAAGAAAGCTCTTTTTTGATGGTCCAAAACACGTATTTTTACCAAGATTCAAAACTCAAGAATCGTTATTTTGTCCCTCTCTACGGCAGCGGTTCTCAACCTTTTACTTGTGACGACCCCCCTGACGAACACCGGTACGTCCGCGCCCTCCTTAGCCAGCTAGGTCGGTGGAGGAGGAGGGAGCCTTAGCTAACCTCGAACGCCGCGTCGAGGAAATCAATACAACTCAACAACGGAAGAACAAAGTTCGTATCTGCAAGAAGTATAACTGTTAATGAAATTTTACTAAAGGAAATTCTGAGGTGCTAATAAATATTATTTTATTGGACACTCACTTTGATTAATGAGAAGGTTGAGCCTGCTTGCTGTTGCATAGAGAAGCCAACCTGTGTGCAATGTTCGTACCCACTGCTATTCGCAGCTCAGCCTCTGGCTCCACACGATTTCTGTATTTCGACTTCAGTGCTGCCAATGCTGAAAATCCTTGCTCACACATATACCAAGTTGAAAATGGCAGAAGAACTTTCATTGCTTTCTCAGAAAGGAGAGGATATTCACCGTTGACGCTAATCCAGAATGTTGGCACTGGTGTTGTTTGGAAGACCATTTTCAGGGATTGGTCACTCGAAAGGTCGATGAGCTGCTCTTCTTCTTCCGTGGACAACCCGCTTGTGCTAGGATCAGCCAGAAATGGATTACGAATCCAATCGTATTTAGTCACATCAATTTCAGCGAAGTAATGCTGAAACCTTTCTTGCAGTCCGTTTAGATGGGCAATAATTACATTCTTCACCTGATCAAGATTCAAGTTGTCAGCCTTGCACTTACACAAGCACGGAAACATATCAAAAATATTTTCTTGGCGTATCTTTTGCGTCCACAACGAAATTTTTCGGACGAAAGCATTCATCTTGTCAGTTGTTTGTAATATGGTGGTGTCTTTCCCTTGCAGAGAAGTATTCACAACGTTCAGCTTCTCAAATATGTCCGATAAATATGCCATTAGCAGCAGCCATCGGTCGTTCTTAAGCAGGTCGGCCTTGTTGAAAGAGTTCTCCTTCAGAAACACCCACAATTCTTCCCGAAATTCAAAGACTCTCGCGAGAGCTTTTCCACACGACAACCACCTTGATTCGCAGTACTAGAGCAAGGCGTCCTAGTCGGCTCCCATATCTTGACATATCAGAGAAAACAGGCGAGATCTGGCAGAACTGTTCTTCACAAAGTTCACCATTTTGATGAAATCCGTTAACAGTGTGTTCAACTCAACACTCAAATCTTTGGAAGCTAGAACTTCACGGTGGATCATGCAACCCTTGTTTCTTTCCAGCCATTGCAGGGGCGCCATCTGTGCACAAGCCGACTCAGGAACTCCAGGAAATGCCTTGGTCCTTAAGGAAGTCATCGACAATAGCGCTTTCTCGGGTTACTAAAAATAGATTGTGACGTCACGCAGCAGAGCATCATGGGATTGCTTTGCGGGCAAACACTGCACGTTGTTCTGTTTACGCTACGGCGACTGACAAAAAGCGACATTTTTTTAATTAATCTCTGAAACAACGCTGAAAACAGGAGGAACCAAGCACTGCTGTTGGGGTTTATGTAAATCGGACTCCAGATATCCAGAGCGGTTACAGGAGGGGACGTTTTTTATTCCATTTCCAAAGCCTGGTAAGACCACTGACAACATGACCCATTCAGTGGGAAAGACAACAGGGCAAGTTCAAGACTGAGAAAGCAAAGCGCCTGCAGTTTTTATGTGGGCGATCTTATTTCCAAAATGTGGAGAAAATAACCAGGAGCACATATATCTGCTCTCTGCATTTTCGTGGTAGAAAAGGCCCAACATCTGAGAGCGACGAAGCAATATTAGCGACGCTTACAGACGAGGAAACAAAAGCGACAGGGAGGTGACAGGGAGGCTCCAGCGCAACGTGGCGACCAACCTGCACATTATCAACGGGACAAATGAGAAGAAAACTGGTCCATCTAGGCGTTTTACCCTAAAAGAGGAACTGTTCATTACACTTCTGAGGCTGCGAAAAGGACTTTCACTGAAAATGATTGCCTACATGTTTGACACATCTGAATCGTTTGAGAGCAAATTGTTATCAGTTTATGTTCCTACACTTCAAGTCTGTGAATGTCCCTATATTCCCAACAAAGGATATAGATAAAACATCTTTACCAAGAGTGTTTAGACAGTTTAAAAATGTCAGATACTCTGTAGACTGCACACAATTCTTTTGTCAGACACCCAGGATTATGAGCAGCAAGGCAATGTGTATTACTCTTACAAGCACCACACCACAATGAAAGGAGTGATTGCAGTCACACCTAAAGGTGCTGTATGTTTTGTTGATATATTTGAGAAATGTGGCATTCTACAACACATTGAACAAGGAGATGTTTTGCTTGTGGACAAAGGGTTTAAAGTGTAGGATTTGCTTTTGTCGAGACCGGCTACTATAAAAATCCCTGCATTTCTAGGTAAGCGTGCTAGCCTGTCTGCAGAACAGGAGATGGATACAAGGAGGGTATCCAAGGCACGAATTCATGTAGAACGCTTTAATGAAAGACTGAAAAAGTTCATGCTTCTCAGTAGAACTATCCCCCTGAGCCTCAGTTGTGTTGCTTCCCAAACGGTTTTTCTTGGATGCTGTTTGGTAAATTTTCAGAGTAGCTTATGTATTTAAAAGCAAGTGAAATGCTAATGTACCACATAGATTGGTCAAAGATAGAAATGTGGGAGTATTTTTACCAAAAACAGACTGAAAAGAATTTTTGGTGTTAAACTGATGGTCAACCTATCAATTCATTCAGGGGCATATGACAGAAAAGTATTGTAAATAAATCTGTAAAGTAATTAATATTATAGGTTACAAGTACTGTTCTGCTTCATAGTAAACAAAGAGAAAAATAAAAAATCAAAACCGCATTTTTACACGTTCACGTTTTGTTTTTTTGAACAATAAACTGCACAGCAACGCATTCGCTGCAAACGCTGGTGTAGTATATATAGAGAATATATTTGTCCGCTTTGCATTCCCAGAAGCCCTTGCGCGGCTAGCTCGTGACGTCATCTGTGGAAAGCGCCATCCCAAACAAATTTTGGGCTGTTGCTCTGGGTTCAATTTTCTTGCAAAATAAAGTCTTCCTGAAGATTATTTTCCCACACCTAACGAATGTAAGCAATCAAATAATAGTCACCTGCTGACAGTAGCTTCATCTAACTGCAAAGCAAAATTTTGGCTTTTTATACGACTGATCAACTAATGAGACACGTCTTCAGATATCTCAGTTATTCTCCGTGAACCGTGTCATTTGACAAAGGAATGGCTTGCACTTGCGTAGCAGCATCTTCTCCTATCATGGTCCGTACAATGTCCATTGCTGCAGGCAGTATTAATGACTCTCCGATCGTATGTGCTTTTTTGTTTTGAGCAATGCGATAGGAAACTTGATACGAGGCCATCAATGCTTTCTTAGGAATTGATGTTTGTGAGACAATTTTTTTTTGTCTCTTTTGTATTCTTGCAATTTTCGTTCAAAACATTCGAGAGGTTTGCAAGCTAACTCTGCATGCCGAGTTTCCAAATGGCGCCGTAGTTTGTTTGGCTTCATACTCTCTGGAGCTAATATTGCGAGGCAAACAACACACTGTGGCCGTTCTTGACCATCAACCATAATGTTTGCAAAATCAATTTTCAAGTATTCATTGTCATACTTTCTTACTGTCGTATCAGACCTTTCTGGTTTTTCATCGGCTCCAGCACCCAAAACTTGCACATCGCTCGTTTCTTCACTTTTTCTTTTAAAAAAACCACCGCAATCAGTTCCTTTTCGCAGCACAAATTTATCCATGGCTATCTTCTTCAGAACAAACACGTGTACTTCGCCTCCAAAATTTGGATTACAACTGCTGTCTTTATCCAGTCGCAGCGGAACGTTCCAGAAACTGTCTTTCCTCTGTTCCCACGGCCTGGTTACGTAACTTAGCCTCGACCTTTCCTTCCACCCCCCCCCTCCACACCTGGGGTCAAAGGCCAGTCTTCTTAGCCTTGTGTCCACATGTGGAGTGTGACTGTGTTTGAGAGCGTGTGTATATGTGTGTGCATGTGTGTGTACGTACGCGGCGACGGACGTGTGTGAAGCTGCATGCATTTGCATGTGCATGTGAACGCGTGTGATGACCGCGTGTGCATATGCGAGTGTGTACGTGCGTGAGTGCTAAAGGTGCGCCTTCAGCCCCCACCCCGCACTGTCTGGTCATGGCCTTCTGTCAGGGACCTAGAGTACTAGGACTGAGCACGTGCGAGGGCGAAAGGGTGTGAATGATGGACGTTTACTGAATGCGTGCCTTTTAGATGTTTAAAAAAAAAGAGAGGTGTGTGACTGGAGAGGGAGAGGGGAGTCAGCGATGGGAGATTGGGGGAGAGTGAGGGCAAAAGGCGAGAGGAGGGAGACTGGAGGCTTAATTGTTGAGAGGGGGATTGTGTTTTGAGTTTTGGAAGTGAGAAGTCACTGCATGCCGAGACGGTGTACTTGAATAGGGAGAAGAGATTTGGAGTTTCAACCCTCTCACCACTCGGTTACACAATGTAAGCTAATTTCACTAATATCGGTATAAGAAACTTTTGAAAAATGACCACCTTCGCGACCCCCTTGTAGGCACGTCGCGCCCCCCCCCCCCCAGGGGGGCGCGCCCCACAGTTTGAGAACCGCTGCTCTACGGGGTATAGAGATACTAATACTATATCCATACATATACACACATTTTATAAATAGTATCTACTCCTCACATACACACATAGCAAAGCGTATTTAATCTGAAGAATAGTTGTAACCAAAGTTTAACTAGAAAAGCAACATATATAAGAGTACCGAATTCAGTGGTTCCCAAACTCTTCGTCGGGAAGGGTTTCGGGGGGAGGGGAGTTGTTGCCAGGGGTTAGCAATAATTACTTGAAAGTTTTAAAATCAATGCCGTTAAATCGAAACGTTCATTTAGTTTAAATTTTAATTGTAATAATTGTAATCATAGAATTTATTTGCAGCAATAATTATTATTTGCGTAACGGCATAAATTGCCATTCACTTATTTCTCTCGCCAGGAACTCGCATTTACCGACTGACCGATGTGTAAATCTTTTTCGATCGGAAGCTGAATGACATTTTTTTCCATTTTTCTTAACAAAATAAAAATAGTGGCTGGACAATATTAGAGAAATTGGTATTTGTTAAAATGAAAAGTAAACACTCGGAAGACTATCAGAAATTTGGCTTTCCCATTGAGATCAGCAATGACAAAAAGAAGTCACATGTCAGTCAGTCACGTGACCGCCACCTGTGGCTGGGGGGATCATATGGATAGATGCGGCAGCTGACTGTGCCGCTACTCTTGCATTTTTTCAAGGAAGTGTCTCTCTCTCCCCACCAGCCCAAATCAATGGACAGCAGGCACAGAGGGCTGCCAGTGTTAAATACCTTGATACAGTGATAGACGGAAGGCGAAAACCTGACTACCAGAGGTCCTTCGAACAAGCAGCCATCACCAACCTGAACAAGAGGCACAAGGATTCGTAGGGTTGCCATACTACCTGGCATCCTTTTAGAAATATTCACATGTATATGTGAGAAGGTGTAGGTGTGATGTGTGTTGAATGTCTTGTAGGGGTATGTATGTCTGACTGTTATGTTCGTATATAGAGATATGATTATATTATGGTTGTATGTGTGTAGTGGTTGCGAGTAGAAAAAAAATTATTGTCTTGAACAGACAATAAAGATTTATTTGATTTGATTGGGTAAAGTTAATTTTTGGGGAGCCAGTGAGAGCAAGATGCAACAAATACATATTTGCAATAACACTATTCAGAGACGGATGGTAGATAGGAAGACGTGAAGGAGCAGGTCCTGAACAAAATTAAACAATCTCTGTTTCTTACAATTTGAATAATCCAAGGAGATTACATCATGCTGCTCATCTACTTGTCTTCGTAAAATGCATTTATGCACATGACAGTGAAACAAAGTTTCTGCTTTTATTTTAGTTGTTTTTTAGTGCACTAGAAACTTTTATTAAAGGTGAAATCTTTTACAGTGAATAAATACCTTTTCTGAAATACGTCTGTGGGATTTGTACAGATGGAGCACCAGCTATACTAGGGACGAAGTCTGCCTTTCTGACAAAATTGAAAATGGCATTCACTTCATGATTCACCGAGATTTTCTTGCCGGTAAGATTCTTCTCGCTCCTCTTCAAGGAAAGAGCTGGACATGGGGTCACCTAGAGCGGGTCTCAGCCGATCGACATCGGTGGCGGACTCTGGATGAGGCCTTGTGTGCAACCTGATGCACGAAGAGGAATAGATAGTGTGTGTGAGTATCGCCTGGATGCAAGTTTTTCTCCTAAAGATTGTGCTTTGCCCATGTTTGTTCCTTTTGCTCATATTTTACACTTGCTGACATCTTATAATGAAATAATATTTTTTGTGACTAGCACACATTCCGCATGCTTAAATTCCCCATTGGGAGAAATAAAGTTTATCATTGCCATTGTCATACCTCTATATCAGCGGTTCTCAACCTTTTATTAGTGACGTCCCCCGAACAAAGGTACGTCCGCGCCCCCCATAGCCACACAATGTAAACTAATTTCACTAATACCGGTATAAGAAACGTTATAAAAATGACCATCTTCGCGCCCCCCTTGTAAGCACGTCGCACCCCCCCCCCCAAGGGGGTCGCGCCCCACCATTTGAGAACCACGGCTCTATATGGTCGGTAGTTTGTGCTCCACAATGACCATAAACCCGTTATCTTTCAAGATCCACACCCTATAAAAACTTACTTATTATATCTTAGGCGATGGCCTTGCAAGTGTTTAAATTTTAAGTAAGATCGATTAAAGGGACCCAAAACCGAGTAGCATATGCATTGTCATAATCGTGAATCAATCAACAAATCCAATAACACATTATATAAGGGGAGAATATTCTCTCACCGTTTTTAATTAAGAGAGGAGGAATGTTAAGGAATCTCTGAAAATACTTAAGGAGTATTTTATGAAATGGCACTGTTGTTTAATGATTACTTAATTAAGTTAGTGTCACTAAATGTTATTTTTATCTGAGATGTTTTCTAAGTAATTTTTATAAAAGCACATAGAAGACTTGTAAAAACTATTTTTGTTTAATATAGAAATGTTACCATTCTACCAGGTGTCTGGTCAACAGACATTTACTTTTTCTGCTCTCTTGGTAAATGTGGAAAAAGATAAAACCATTCGACATGAAGACATTGAAAGTGTCTTCCAACAGTTTATTGCGTGTACAGATTTCCATTTTAAGACAGATTTAATCCATGCAACTTAAACTAGCATGCTACTTCGCTGAGAATTACTGCAGTTACTCTGAGTAAAAATACTGAGTCCTTAATTGCTTGTGTACATGAACAAGAACGCAGAAATGTTAAGGATAACCTAACAACTTATGAAATGCTCTGGAAATGATTTGTGTATGATTGTTGTCTTTATTTTAGGTTTATAGTTGCCTTCAAACATGTGATTTTTGCGTTTACTGCTAGTGTGTACGCTGGTTCAGCTATGGTCACAACCTTGCAGTGAGTCAGCAAGCCTGTCATTCAGGAGATCGCAAAGAATTCCAAAGAATCAAAATAGATATCAATATTTTGGTGGTATGAATGTCAGGAAATTGACTGCTCGCTAATTACAGACTTGTAACTAATCTGACAATCGTCAAGTACAATTGATGATTACGTTTTGAAGAAAAATGTTAGTCTTTACTGTACCTTTAATGTTTCTGACCACCTTTCCCAGCCCTTGAAATAGTGTTTCATGACCATCTTCTTCTTCCTCATGTGAAGTCGCACTTTCACGACGTTCACTTTGTTTGACTGTAGACGACTCTTGTCTCAGGTCTTCTAGTGCCGCTGTAAGAGCCGCATACTGAGCTAAGGGAATGCGTTTCTGGAAACTTTTGATGAGAAGATCTGGCGTCAGGCGGCGAAGTAGTGGCAGGGAAGTGAAACCTTCTTTCCTCAGAAGTTTGACTGTGTCTGGGGTGAGGTCTGCACTTTGAGCCCAGTTATCTATTTCTGTGATTAAAAATAATTTAATTTTTTTATTTACTGCTCCACTATAACCTCTTTGGGGCTAAGAAGTGGTAACTGATCACTATACCCATCCGTGTAGCTCAGCGTTCTTCTCCCAAATGATCCAGCTGCTGTGAGAACCAGATGACTTAAAGAGTTAGGAACAATAAAACAGACAAACCTCGCACCTCAAGTGCCATTCTCTTTATAGTTTTGACAGAACATGGGGGATTCTACCATATTAACAAGTAGAATAGAATATAAGGATCAATATATCAGTAACTAATTCCGTTTAATTCGAAGAATCTATCTGAGTATCAAGCATCAACATTTCATCTATTATGATCAAATATTTCTACTGAATAAACACTGGGAAAACAAAGCTCTATATCTGAAGAATGCAGACATATAAACACATACTGACTCATGTGCAATACTCCTATATTTACATATTCTTACCTCCATAACGGCCTAAATTAATACACAACCATGCACAATTATTTTCAACTTAAGTATGCTGAAAATTATTTTCTATTTCACTGGCTCCTTAACTATTAAACTTTGAACCGTATTTTAAATAGTTTTATGTGCTAGCTCATTAAGCTTTTGTGAGACTTGTACGGTACTAAGATCAGCTTCACTTCTATGACTGTTTACATGTTAAAAAGGAACAAATAGCTTTAATAATAATTTTTTTTACCACAATATCAGAAATAAAAGAGCTTATATACCTTCCAATTTTACTGAAAATGAAAAAGACGGATTTGCCTCAATTTTCTTTTGATCTTTCAGATCCTCCTTTGATCCTTTTTTTTCTTCAAGCGGTATCTCTGTTCCTTGAATCTCTTTCCCGGCTTCCTCGACCTCAATTTGCTTGTACGTTTCCACATATCTTCGGAATTCGTCTCGTTCTTGCTTCATTTTATTACGTATTTCCTTCTCTTTCTCCTGCAGTAGTGTAGCCATGTATTCTTCTTTATTAATTATCTCCTGGAGCTCATGTACGTTATACATTCTCTCGGCTTCTATGTTATATTCCTTCTTCTTAAAGTCTCTCTTTTCCTTTTCCACTTTCTCCATGGTTACCCTGGCCTTTTCCTCCACCTCTTTCACATAAGTTTTTCTCATAAATTCCGCTTTGACTATCAGAAGTTTTCTCTCTAGCTCCTTCTCTATCTTCTCACCGATATAGGAATACTTAGGACACTTGTAAGGTTGACCACCGTGGGCCTCACTCAGTTTGCACACCTCCTGCAGCAGACGGTCCACCTGCGGTTGTTTGTCGTCAGCCATGTTGTCAAACACCACGTAGCGGTGGCCGCACTCTTGCAGGACCTTTCGAAGGCTCTCGGGTGACATTTTGAAAAGGTCCTCTATTTTCTTATTCCCCTGTTTTAGCAAGTCACCCCCTGTGAAAATGATAATGGTATACTCAGTGATCCTGTCGTCAAAGAGACGTTTGACTCTATTGTACAAGCTGTCATCTTCCTCCGTGTATCTGCGCATCCCGATGACGTACAAAATGGCCGTGGGACCCGGATACATACCAGCAACAGCCTGAATAACATTCTCAGCGATATCTTCTTCTGATATCTTCGTCCCACCCAGACTCGGAAGTTCAATAATCTGCAAAAGAATACAATTTTATAAAGATTCGTTAGAGACATCAACACGGTACTAAAACAGCAAAGTCTGTATCTCATCTTAACAAACCTATCTCATGTCTAATATCTACATTTCAAAATATAACGATTAATAAAGAAGGAACAAAATGTTTTAAAATGTTGAGCTACGACATATTTTTTACCCCGCTTATATTTTCTGTATCAAGTGCTAATATCATCATAAGACTGCAAATGTTGTTGTCATTATCATCCTCAGTACAAACAGTAACAACACGAACAACCTCAACAGCTTGTGTGGGTAGCTTACCTCTACTACAGTACCGCTGCGTTCTGCAGACTGGTATCCACTGGTATCACGACTGAAGTAGTCTTCACTAAGAATGTTTCCTTTTCCAAGAATACTGTTTATGGTTGTGGTTTTACCACTGCTAGTGTTACCAACAACAAGAAGTCGCAGACTGCCACTTGCCATTGATGTTTAAACACCAGAGGAAATACTCAGCTTTCACTGGTGAAGGTCTGCACAGCAACGCCGCTAATAATTAAAAAAACAGTTATTGGACAACTGGTAAGAATATAGCATATATGCTTTCTAACATCGTGAAAGAAACCCTAATGACCATCCGTTTTCATCAGTGGGAGGCCTCTAAGCACACTGCTCTTTGTGAACAACATTGATCTGATGGTGGGCACCAACAGAAAACTACAAAGACCTTACCAAGAGACTCAAATACAGTCAAACTGCGACTCCTAGACTATAACAAAATCATCTATTTACCAGGTTTTACAAAGAACAAAAATAATATCAAAATAAACAACTGAAGCAGACTCAGTAAGTACTCTAATCTGATACACTTCAAAAGGTTAAAAAGATGAACAATTTCTATTTTATGATACAAAATTTCGCAACTCATAATTTGTATTATATTTCTTTTTGCTGTAGCAAAAGAGGATAAGTTGTAAATTTTCAGGTGATCTAACAAGACTAACATAATGAAATTATTTTTTTAAGATCTTTAAAGTTATTATCGTGATATTGTGATAAATGGAAAGAAGTTTTAATTCGACTTTTACAAAGTGCACAAAGTGTGGTGTGCCGTTTGAAGCATCGACAATATTGAAGCGCAAGCTCAAATTACTTTTAAAATAATAATAATAATAATAATAATAATAATAATAATAATAATAATAATAATAATAATCGAACACGACTTGTAAAATTTGCTGAAAGGTAACCTGAAATAGGTAATGGCTTGCTTACTGTTGGCTAACTCACCCTTGTTGAACTTGGCATGAAATGCATATGAAAAAGCAATTATTGTGCGCTAAAATACTAAAATTATACCTCATTGCAAGATAGCATCATTATTCACTTAATTATATTTACGTATTTACACTGAACTTGACATTTGTAATAATAATGTTTAATTCCAGTCAGAATTTGTGTACCATTTTGGTCACTTTTTTTGTTTACAAAATTTATCTCAAAAAAAATCAATCAATTCAAACTTTACCTACCATGATTCTACTTTTCCAGCAGAGCCTAACAGACAAAAAACAACAACAAAAAAACCCGAAGATGAAATTATTTCTCACAATGGCTTGAGATTTGCTGTCATTTGCATCCCTGTGACAAAATGGAGTACTTGAAAACTCAAGCATTTAGGACTGTTGCACGTTCTTTCAGCAAATACTGTCTATTGCCTTGGGCTGACAGGTCATAGGTATTTGTAGACCAGGTCAAGGACTTTACGAAACAGCGATCAAATAATTTTTCCCCATCAAAACGTACAAAAATATCAAGTCAGTTATATAAAATATAACACTAGAAATTCGATCTCCACATACTCCGTTACACGTCCCGGTATATTGATATATAATACATACTGTTCCACCCACCCACCCACGTACGCGTATTTATCTCAAGGAATGGTGTTTTGACACAAGCGTCAATATTTATCAGTACTTACAGTCAGGTTGAGAACACAGTCGTCGTTGAAACAAAGGTCCAGAAGGCGAGGTGTAAGCTCAAACTCGACGAAAAGAACAATATTCTCCAAATCTCGCCAAGAAGTGCCGATGAATCACATTAGGATCGCTTTCGTTTTCAACATGTAGGAACGATGGCGGGCACGGGTGGATGCACGTTTCGGGAACCCCTGACAGCACCGAGAAAAGGTTAGCTCCCTGAATTTCCCTTGCGGCAATCAAAGATGAACACAGACCGTGGTGCGCTGTAGGGTCCCGTTGTTAAGCGGCACTATGGCGTCACAACAAGGGGATGGCATTTATTTCCCCAACTGTGACCTGTAATTTGTATGTTGCCTATCAACACTTATTTTGATTTTCTATTCCATTCATACTCCTTTTCTATAATCCTCCGTCAAAGCATGACGGTTACTCAAACATTCGTGGGCTTTTACATCGTTTACACGAGCTGTAGTCACAGTTGCCAGATCACTGAAGAACAGTACTTCAACTGAAAGTACTTCAATTTAATAAAGTTCAACACTCATCAACTGAAATAAAAGAATTTACTCAATACACATAAATAGAACACTTACCTCAGATCGGAGAGGTAGTATACACATAGCAGGGTCCTTGGGTACAGCTAACTCCAGTAGGTCGATCGGACTCTTCTTATCTCACATCCTTTGTTGTGG
The DNA here is from genome assembly GCF_003073045.1 of Pomacea canaliculata. Taxonomy (NCBI): domain Eukaryota; kingdom Metazoa; phylum Mollusca; class Gastropoda; order Architaenioglossa; family Ampullariidae; genus Pomacea; species Pomacea canaliculata. The sequence continues at coordinate 40,608,771 of NC_037592.1, read as the reverse complement.
ATGAAAATAAAATGCTTCCCTTCATGCGCTTTATCAGTCACGCAATCCGCCTTCCTTATCCTTCCGTACTCACTAAAGTACCGTCTCAAGCAAGGTCGATCCGTGACAGTCCTCTATATGACATTTTTAAACATTTTATTATATAGTACCCTTTTCTTGCTTTTAAGGAACGTTATGAATTTTTCAACATATAAGAGAAATAAAATAAATGTAGAAGAAACAAGCTCAAAAAAATAGACATGTCTGATACTAGACCTACAGGGTGGTCAATTTCACTTTATTTGAGCACATATTTACGTTGTAGTAATTATTGAAACTACTTCACTTTTCCTTTGGCATAAAACGAATGTCTTTAAACAATAAGTTTAGTAAGATAAGGTGTATTATTGAAATGCAAGAGAAAAGGAGAATGATAGTAATACTTCCATAAAAAGGAATGGAAGCAGATGACATCGTATATTACATTCTTTGACTTAATAGGAGAAAAGCAGCGGTGATGATGGAATATCTCGAACAGGAGAAACACTTCCAATATTTAAGCAATTATAAACTAAAAATGTTTTTCTTTTTAATCCCACTGCTGTACGGGAGATCTGACTCCCACACCTATGCGTGCATATTAGTTGCATATATTATTTGTATAATTGTGTCTTACTCTTCCTTTCAATTTCCAGTCCTTACATTATTTCTTTTGCCTTTCTCTTTCCCTGTTTCTTCTTCTTTTGCTGTCATACTCTCTAAATATACTTAACGTTTATTTATTATGAAGTATAAATATTCGTTCTGAAAATGCAAAGTGAAAACGAAACTGAGATTGATGTAATGTGCGCCTCGAGAAAGAGAATCATAACACTAAACTTTACAAAATAAAAATGAAACGTTAAAAACATCAGTATAGAATTTGTAAACAGATCGGTAATATTATCGGAATTGGATTGTTGTCTCACGTATACTTTATCGGATCATTAAACCGTTTACCTTGGTTATAATTCCATTTCCAATGAGTTATCTGCCCGTTATAACATGTAGAACAATTAAATACACAAAGAGTTGTAATACATCATTCTGACAACTGAAATTCACTAGCAGGTGGCAGTCGTTACAGTAGGTGCGAGAACTCAAACCATCTAATCATATTGTCAAACACGTTTAAACAAAGCACACACCACCAGTTTTGCAACTAGGTTTCTTTAAGCAGACACAGGGAGGATTTATCCATTAGTTTAAGGAGAGCGACTTGAAGCCTTCCCGGCATGCAGTGAACCAGAGGTGATCAGTAAAATTGTGTGTGTGTGTTAAGGGAACCGATACGTAATTTAAATACATTACTGCAAAAACATTCGTACCTTGGGACACAGTCAGAGGTGACTTCAGTTTGCTTCGAACCACTGAGCGACAACACAGCCGCCATTGCATGAGTTATAAATAGCGAGTGTTGGAGAAACTAGGTTTGTGTCTATTTTTATAATCTACACATGAGGTCAAGTAAGCAGACGTGTGGTTGTCAGCCGATCTAGGAAGTAAACAAAGTCTCCTGTAGGTACCCAAGTAATGAAAAGCGAGAAAGACCAGTTGTAATAACCAACACAGAACAAGCGCTGGTAAGTCAGTATAGCATCTTGTATATAAATAAGTACTTATTCACAAACATTGTAAGTACAAGGACAGATTGTGTACACATAATTGCTGGCTAAACTCTTGCACAATTCCTGTCTTCCCAAATGTAAAGCCCGGGCTTGTTCTGTAAATTTGTTGCATTTTAATTGATAGCAAAAATAACTAATGAAATGATGAAGCAGAAATATTCTGTTGCTTCATTCTATGGTACTAAAGAAATTTACTAGAAAAGTAGTCAGTCATAAGACCACCATGGTCTTTCAGTTTAGAAGCAAAGGCGTTGATATAAATATTGTAGGGCACACTGTCCTTTGCCGAGGCAGCCACCGCCCGGTGTGACCTCAATACACAAACACATTGCTAAGGTAGTCACGTGATGTGTTGTTCAGCTGGCTGTGCGAACGTTAGTATCACAATATCACCGTGGTAGTCATCAAGCGTATCGATCATTTGCTCCTAAACTATAACACCCGGCAAATTAATGCTCTAGAGTGAAGTAGACCTTAATCTTATTTTCATTCTATTATTTGCAAAGATTAGTATTTCGTGAAATCAAAAAAGAATTAGAAAAATGTTGAGCTTACACTACAGTGACAGAAAAATATCTTTATGTTTTATTTCAAATGGGAATAATAAAATATTTAGTCAGAAACAATTTGTATGTCATGTTAAGAAGAAAGCAGTACATCCAATAATTTCATCTTTTCTACCATTCAAACTCAACGCCAAAATTGTTCTGGTCGGCACTGATTTACTATTGTTCCTCGTATTGCCCTCATCAGCTGCAAAGTGTAACGTCTTAGCGTTATTTTGAGTAACTAGTCACTTGTGAATTCCTCCACTGATCTATGCTTTACCTAATTCTGTTGTTACATCTCACGCTTAGAGTTGTATGATAGCAATTCGACAATATTAAAATTGTGAGTTCTCAGCTTACCCATTGCAAACATACCTTTAAAGACGAGCCTGAATTGTTTGCGTTTTTCTGACATCAGTAGATACAGGTGATATAAAACTAACCTGCACATTTCAGCCTCCAAAACCCATCCATTAATTAATGATCCGCTACGATTCGTATTTGCGATCAACGAGCGCTGATGACAGTGTACTACGTCACGTTGTCACCACATTGCCAGCCGTCAACACCAATCACAGAGAGAGAGAATGAGCGCAGTTCATTATTCGGAGGATGACAGAGTACATTTTTCGTGGTTGTGAAAAACTGTTACTTTACCACGAGAAATGCAGACTTTCAACGTTCGAATAACCCGACCTGTCGCTGTGTTTGGTGTTGACTGGTGGCAATGTTGTGAACTTTCCAAAGCATACCACATAAATTCAAACTTTAGCAATTGACAAAAAGGTGTCTGCGCGTGGCAGTTAGTTCGGAAAAGATAGACATATATATATATATACACATGCATGCAGTTGACCTTTTTGAACACCTAACGCTGTCTTAAACTAAGTCCCTCTCATTTAATGTTGACTTTTTACTGTGACATAACAGATTACATCGGACTTAATTAAGACTCGCCTGCTACTGGCTCACAGAAACAACATGTGTGATAACGACGGTAAGAAATTTGTGTTTTTGTCTCACTTGGCAGTAGTTCCTTCATGTAAACCTCCATTTTAAACATAAGAAACATACAATTTGTTCATTTTTCTTTAAGCTTTAAGTGCTTCCATTAAGTGATTAACAAAGTTATGGGCTGGGGAAAGGTCAGTCAGTCTTTCACACCAAACTCCCCAATGACCTAAAACTCTCAGGGGACGACTTTTACCTTTACGCCTATTACAGGCTTTTGCAGCCGAAACACAGAACAATTGCAAGATAAAAATCAAGTAGCAAATGGACCAAAAGCAACATAAACAGTGTTTTCTTTTAAACACATGAAATGATTACCATTACAAGTGTAATTAAATTTCTGCAGTTTGTAACCGTTAGAAATCAAATGAGGCACCACATCAAGATCAATTGGAGTTCTATCAGTGCTAACAACTTTGTCGGGTAAAACAGCTGTACCCGTTCTGAAAGGATAAGATGAAAATTTTTTTATTATTTTACTGTTTTCAGCAATAATTATTGTGGGGGAATTCAGATTGGTTATCTCGAATTTGTCTCTATCCTTTTGTATGTAAATTTGCACGTGTGCACATGGATCATTTTGTAGGTGTCAGTTAGCTTTATCTACAAGGAGACGCAAATAACAAACATTCAATGAACTTTTCCCCCTCAAATCCCTACCATTTTGATCTGATTCGTGAAAACACAATATTTCAACCAGAATAAAGCCTCGTAAGTCAGTGTAAACTACCAAAACATACTAGAGCTAATATATATATATGTGTGTGTTTTACTTTTAAGCGGTCTGTTTTAACGGATTTAAAATTCATTAAATGTTCCCACTTTCATGACTAACGAATAACTAAAACCAAAAATATCACTAATTTTATACTTGATTTTACTTTACATGCAAGTTCTCGTTGTGTTTACAACCCCATTTTGCAGTTGTTCACAGGATGCCAATGGCGCTTTTTAATGTCCTAATACTAATCATGCTTTTAATAACAGTGTAAATGGGGAGAACAAAACATTATCACAGGCATCTCAGTTATTTTGCATTTCTACATGCCCTGTTAACATGTAGGTCTTAGATTCTGTCACTGGTTCGAATAATTTCTCTGCCTCATATATTTTATTCAGCATACACTTCATTTTCTGCCAACAACTTGTAAAATTTGCTTTACCTCATGTGTAGGAATTTCACAGTATGTACATAGCTCTTGTCTTTGTGTCTCCTGCATAATCTGCTTTGCCTCCTGATGATATTGCCTGGCGTGTACATTCATATTTTTATGTTTGTGATTTTGAAATGTCTTAAGTATAAGTATTTTCTTTTACCTAAATTTCTATTGTGTGTGACTTGAAAGTTGTGATTCCGACAGATATTTAAGCAAAACACAGAAGACATTTTTGATCTATATGTGACATGCAGTAATTCCATCCATTTTACATTAACTGCACATGATAATTAAAAAAATAATTCATTTTACAGTACTGAAAATGGTAAAAGATATCAAAATAAATATCTTTTGATGAGCCTGATCCATTTTCTGTAGTTTCCATTTTCCTGAAGAATCTTCATTTTTGTGCAGTATGCTCAGTCGAAGAAGATGTAGCAAAGACGAAAGAATTCCAGAAGACAGAAGAAGGCTTACAGCATAAGAGGAAAGATGAAGTGAAGAGAAGGGCACAGTTAGATATCCTGATGCAGCAGCTTTTGCACCAACAAATGAGTAAGAAGAAGAGAAGACTGGAAAAGGAAGCCTTCTTAAAAAAACTCGAAAAAGAATTGGAGCAGCAGATGAGAGAGATAACAGAAGTAAAGAAAAGGGAACGAACGAATATCAGAGAGAAGATGAAGAAGATGTTTCTTGAACAACTGAAAATAGAAGGACAGTTACAGTGTAAAGACACTTGCTGTAGCAAGCATTCTTCTGGGTTGCATCATGCAGGTCATCTGAGTGTATCATCGAGTTTCGAACACTCCATCCGTAAAAACAGAACCGACTCGGACAACAGCAAATCGTGTAAGTTCTTCTTCCACCACACCTCCCTACAAAATCCTCCTCAGTTTAGGAATGAACATCATTTCCACACCACCCGAAAAGCCACATTAACAAGCTTTAAAGATACGTTCATATTAAATATACCTGATAGCATGTGGTATAATGCCTCTCACCATCCGCATAACTTTTCATTGTTTACTCATATAAGGACTAGATGTACAATGTAGTCCATATTCATAGAATGCATTTTAGAATTATAGAATGGATTCTTTAGTTATGTAATTAATTTTATAATTGTAAAACGAATTGCATAGCTATTTAGAGAAAATATGAAATGTAACATTGGGGCGACCCATACTATAATGGCCTAGGCCGACTGGGTCACAGCCGTGCGGCTAACATTGGCCAGGTCACACGGGGTCAAATACCCTGTTATAGCGCCGACGCCCATCCGTCGGCACCAACCACAAATGGCTACAGCATTTAATTCATAAAACACCTATTAAACACGAAGGGTGTAATGTAAACACCACCGACTCTACTGCCACAGAGAAATCTGACAGACCCACTCGCTATCTATCAACACTGTGCGAGGGCCGTTGAGTACTGAACACTCAAAAGGTCACAGATCTGGGTCACAGAGTACCATTAGTTTGCTTCGTACAAGGCAAGATGGCCACACTCGTAGGACACCAGGAACCTCTACTTTTAAAAGTCAAGTGACGTAAGCTGGTCTTTGGCCATGTGACCCAGCAAGACACCCTGCGGCTCTTACTGAGGAAGGATAATGCTCGAGAGCTCCACATGTGGCATAGGTCTTTGAAAGAATGCATGGCCTCGTTGATGCGGCTTTTGATGTTATGATCCTTCGCACGTTGTTGCTCTAAGAGAGGTCTCCTTTCTTTGGTAACTTGACCAGGTGACCTAGTTTCCAGTCTGTTGATACTTGCTCTTGTTCCCAGATCTTGTATAGAAGGGGCTGTAAAATTGTTGCTGTTGTTTCTGGGTTTGCCCTTAATGCTTCTGGGGGTATGCCATCCAGGCCTGCTGCTTTGCCACTTTTCCCATCCAACGGTCTCTTTGTCCTGCATCGTTTGTTATGGTCTTGCCGACTTTGTCTTTCGCTGGTTTGTTTTGGTTGATGTTCCTGCCTGACAGAGTTCGTGTTATTTTGTATAGTCGCTTCATGTTTCCCTGTCTAGCTGCTGTCTCTGCTTCCTCTGTGAGTTCATGGGTGAAGCATCTCTTGTCCTCTCCGACAGACCTCTTCACATGGAGGCTGGCTTCCCAATATTTAGCTCTGAGATCTTCCTTTTCTTGTTGATCTTCACACTGGTTGAGCTGTTTTAGTATTTTCTTGATTCAATCTTTGCCCTGGTCTCTAGGGTCATCCATTCCTTGTGTTTTCTTTCCCTCTTCTCTAGAACATCTGTACAGGTTGTCTTCCAAATGATCTTGAGTGTTGACCAGTATTATTGCACTGATTCTCTTTTCAGTCCTGAAAGGGCCTCATAATTATTCTTGGTTTCACAGTTATAAATTTCCCTTGTTTCCTTGTTCTTGAGGTATGCAGTATTGAACTTGGTGGGGTCAGCCTGCTGGATCAATGAAGGACTTCAGCTTAATCTTGAAGACTGCCACTAGGAAACAGCATCTGCGCCTCTCCTCGGACATCTTGAATACTCCTTCTCCTCTTTCGAGCAACTGTTATATAGTTAATCATTGCAACTCCAAGTTGTCTTGTGTATATTTTTGTGTGGGAACACAGTTCCACCTATGACATGGTTATTGAAAACGCAGAAGTCTGTGAAGAGCTCCCCGTTTTCGTTGCAGGTGCCGACGCCATGTCTTCCCATGCTCAGTTCCCTGCTGGTGTTACCATTTCCCACTTTGGCATTTAGGTCTCCCATGATCGTCAGATCTTTTCTTGGTGTGTGGTCAAGCAGAGACTGCAGGGAGCTGTAGAAAATTGTTTTCCTCTTCTTCTGCTGCATTTGTTGGTGCATAGTATTGAATGGCGGTGATCTTGCAAGGGATGACAGGCTTATAATTATCAGAAACAAACACCATTATCTACCTACTTTCTTATATAAATTTTTTTATATTACTGTACAATTTACAATGCCAGAAAATTTCAAACCGTATTTACATTATAAACAATGGTACTTTTTAAAATTGACTTTATCGTTCTTTCAATTCATCGGCTTCAATATTTTTTCTTCGTTATATAATTAAAGATCGCTTCCTTCTTGTCGGAAAAAGCGGACGTGAAAAAGTTTCAACTGGAAGCACAATCCTAGGACACCACGCTTTCAACAATGAAGCAAACTTTCACTCGGTCACCAGCAGCTCCACACTAAAGAGTGGCATGAACAATGACACCCCCATCGAAGTAAGTATCGTAGTTACAAAGTACGTAGTTTTTTTTTTCGATTATGATTACATAAAACTACAAATCACAATTAGCCATTCACATGTTCTTTTTTTAAATGGCTTATTAGTATTTGACTACGGTAAAATGTAACAGAGATTGTTAATAGGAATTCATTCATATTAAGGTGTTTTTAGTTGTGACATTGAATAAGATTAAAAGTAAAACCTTAGTCTTTTTTCTCATTCGAATTCTTGTTAAAGTATTAAAATATCAACACTTTTTGTGTCAGTCAAGCAGTATTATTACTGTGACGAAGGAATGTTGTAAATATGGTTACAATGCATAAATCCCAGGCGCTGATGTTGTCCTCCATAGCTCGGGCGTCCATGAATCTCGGCCACCCTGATGCAATCCTGACTCCATTGTCTCTCAGAACGGCGTTTTCTCTTGCCAGCCTTGTCATCAAACATACACCTTTCACTGTTAGCTTAGGCTCTGGTGGTACAGCCACTGGAGCTTTGATGACGACCTCTGGAAGTCTCAACGTTTCGCTAGCGCTGCCGACCATGTGCTCATTTTAAATGACGACTTGCTGAGAAGTGCCTTCAGAAGTTCTTTAAATAAACTTCATACATTCACAAATATGACACTTTTGTTTGGCGATTCCTTCAGAAATGCGAAAAACTGGGAAAGTTTGCTGGACTTTGTGGTAATATCTTCGGGTGCCCCTACAGCCAGTCAGAGCTAGTGAACTAATGACAAACGTCAAATAAAATCAGTTAAATAAGATCTTTGTTTTATGTCACAATGCTCTCTTTTTTTAATATGCAGGTCATGGACTGCCCTGGTCTTTTCGACACCGGAAAGACGCACGAAGAGGTGGCGACAGAGGTGATTCAAGCAGTCGCCTGCATGCATCCGGGGTTTACGGCCATCTTGTACGTGATCATGATTAACCGTCGGTACACGGAAGAAGAAGCTGAAGTGTTTAACAGACTGAAGTCTCTCTTTGACCACCACGTGACTGAATATATAATCATCATCTTCTCACGAGGCGACGAGCTGACGAGAAGGAAAGAACAGATTGATGATGTCTTAATGAAGGCCCCTGACCTCCTCCATAAGGTTCTAGATGAGTGCGGCCACCGCTACGTGGTCTTCGACAACATGGCAGACGACAAACAACCGCAGGTGGACCAGCTGATGCAGGAGGTGTGCAAACTGAGGGAGGCGCATGGCGGCAAACCTTACACGTGTCCCAAGTACAGAGAGGTCGGCGAGAAGATGGAGAAGGAGGTGGCTAGGAGACTGAAAAAGGCGGAAGAGGAAAAGATCAGGACAAAAAAATACATAGAGAAACTTAAAGAGACGATGAAGCAAATGCAGGATCAGGCTGCTGTTGATAAACTAAAACTTAAGAATATGGAAGTGGCGAGAAATGAAGAGAAAATGAGGATGATCGACGAAATGGATCAACACCTGACATCTCTTGTGGAAGCCTTTCACCGACAGCAATACTTCGTTGAGCAGAGGCATCAGAAGGAATTGAGATTGTTACAAGCTAGGGAAAAACAACTGAGGAAGCAGATAACTGCGTTAGTAAAACAGAGAACATTAGAAATTGAGCCTATAGAAAAAGTACAGGAGCTAGTGGAAGTTTTATTTTTGCTTTTCATTCTGCTTGTATTTGAAATTGAACGACACTACAGACAAATTGTCGGTAGAAGGAGTACGGGAACTTCCTGTGTAATTATGTAATTTCAGGCAATCATGTTTCTGAAATAAAACATATTGTTAAGGTCTGATATTAGGTTTAATAAAGTCTTTAACCCAACTATAGTGTATTGCATATTTTAAAATATTTTTACTATGTTATATGAAATATATATATATACTGGCGATTTAAAAAAAAGAGTATACAGGATTATTACTCGTGCACATATTTCTTTGGTGAGATATACCTGAAAATATCGTACATTTGTATAATGATAAATCATGTTTCAGGATTGTTGATAATATTAAATAAATTCTTCATAACTGTATTGTAAGTAACATTTTATCTTTAATTCTCCTCTGAAACCATTTGTGACAGATTGCGTGATTCTGCTGCTTAGACTTGACTGTACAGATTTGTTAACGATATTTTTGTTATCAAATGATATTGTCATTCCTTTATTACTTCACATTACAATATATTAAGTTTAGATAAATTTCGCTGAGTATAAAATCTCCTATGTAAATATCTAATTCTAAGGTGCAAATAGATGTTTCAGACAGCGTATTTAATTTTAAGGAATTTGTTCTTTATCCAAACAACTTAGTGATACACCAAGAAACGAGCAGAAGTTTTGAAAGAAAGTTCTGAGTACCTGCTAAATGGACTCCAAGAATCACATGGACTATCAGCTAAACAAGTCTGGTTTCACAGTGATAACAATTCACATGTTTTTCAGAATTTCCTGAGATTATTGCTAAAATGCTGGTCATTGCCTGGCTACCATGTTGTTTGTTGGTTGTTTCCCTTTTGTTTAGTAAGTAAACTGTCCAAGGGCTTAAAGCATTAGTTTCGCATATATATTCTTTTGTATTGATTGATTTGTTTATTTCAGGGCGATTGCCCTGTCATTCATTGCGATTGAATGAAATAACACAAAGTTGCGATAACAATGTAACAAACAGTAGATGACAATTTACACTAGGTGACTAAAAAAAAGAAACTATGCAGTGACCATACATAATTTTCTAATCTTGAAATCATAGCAAGACTATTTCTAAAGTTAAATTAATAAAAAGATAGAGTGACAAATTCTTTATGGTACTTTTGTTTGTTGATACTAACAATACATTAAGTTTAGATACATTTGGTAGTGTGTAAAATATCCCATGTAAATATCTAACTCAAAGGTGCAAGTAAGCTTCACGGCGTAATACGAAATGTATTTCATTCTTCACTTACTTTACATGAGGGGCACATGAAGTTACAGTGTACAGTGTGTTGTTTATGTTGAAAATATGAACATCCATACTTGAAACGCCCTTTCTAAATTTTGTCATGATAATCTGCAAATGGAGGTATAAATTCGTTAATAAGTAAGATTTAGCACTGCTTAACATGCAATATTTACGGTAAAAGGAGACTCTGTCACTACTGTTAATAGGGCTATTCTAGTTCTGCCATCTACACACAGTTAAGTGAAACTCGTCTTGGTCCCGTTTCATCCTCTGGATCAAATCTGCCTCCTTCTGCTTCCTTCTGCTTCCTTCTGGGATGTAAAGGAAGAGCAGTTGAGAGAAATAATCAGGGCAGGTGGCAGCAAAGAAATTAAAACAGCACGGACAGTTTGTACTGGATTAATTACTATTTGGTACGTGCCACAACTGTGTAGGCTTGACTTTAAATGATACAGTGAAGTGGTAGATACTAAATGCACAGTAATTTACAGTTGAAGTTTAGGAAAATGTTGTGTAACCTCTCTTGAAGAGCTCCTATAAAGCAAAATCGAAACAAAATTATTAAATACTGAAGACATCCGAAGCACAGATCAGAAACTTTCCTTACATATCTGCGCATTTGTGTGACGAGAGCCAAAAACATGGCCAACTTATCTCCATTTACATCCTGGCAAACGGTTTTTCTTTGGTTGCATGTTGAACCGCTGTCATGATGCTTTCCTCTGCGGTGAGACACGACCTCAAGTCATGCGTAGCCGGCGACCTCCGAGTGGCTGAACTCTGCAGGCGGGTAGCGAGACCTGTACCCGACTTGCCGACGACAAAAACTTATTTCGTTGAGTTTTAAATTGCACGCTTTTTGGACAGAGCTGAAAGTTTTACTGTCGTCTGACATATGTAGGTCAGAAATCAGGCGATTGACAAATAACACATGCACATGCATGCTTACACGCACGCAAACGCTTGCCATATATGCGGATACAAAGAAGCTGCAACTGATATTACTAGTCTTTTATGTCTTTTAGCACTGAGCTCTTGACATTTTGTGGGGGCTCTTAACTTCGACAGAACCAAATCACTTCTTTGGCCGCGACTACAAGGTCATGAGAAAGTCCCGTCTACCTACTTTAAGTTTATGAGAAATCATTGGAAGCTGTTTCTCAGAAACAACATTTACATGACAGTTGCATCGATCGACCTTCACCTACATGAAAGCAGGCCATGCGTGTAACCCAGATAGTATTTTTTGTAAGCTCTCGTCACCCTGCCTTCCATACCTCCCTCCAACCCCCTTCAGAAGTGTCTGGCGAGTTATATGTCTATAACTAACACCGCTAAGATATATATGAAAAGACACACAAACGTAAGCTCACAAAACCAGTTTTTTATTTTCACATGTATGCAAGCACGTGCTTAGTGGTAGGATGTATATAACTCAGCACTTCTATGTTATTCATTGTTTGTGCTACCATAGCAGTTTCTGCCTTTTTCATAGCTACTGAAGGTAGCAGAATGCTTGCACTAAAATTAATACTCTGTCATCACACCGGGAAATAAATCCATCCAAAGCTACACATTGGCCGTCTACTTGTAATTACTAAGGGGTGAAAACAGGATTTGGAGGACCAGAACACGTTCACGGTGCAGTGGTACTTCTCCTGTACTTGAAATAAGAAACAGAGAAAGATAATCTCAACCTCCGAGAGCTGTATCCTGCCCGCTGTTTATTCAGTGATCATCTCTAAGTTATTGCTATCTTTATGTGGTCCAGGTCTCCTTAGCCATAGTAAATAATGGTTTCTCCTGATGTTAGTCTGGTCTGGCCACTTCCATTCCACCTGGTTTTGCATAACCTGAGAACCCTGATGTTGTATTTTCTCATTTCTCTTGCGACTTTCATAGAAGGTTCTGATGTTCCAGGTCCCTATCCTGATTCTTGCCTTGGTCGTCAGAAGATGAGCCGGCAAGATGGATTCCCTAAGGCAGAGGTTCTCAACCTTTTACTTGTGACGCCCCCCCTGACGAACACCGGTACGTCCGCGACCCCCCTTAGCCAGCTAGGTCGGTGAAAAGGCGAGAGGAGGGAGATTGGAGGCTTAATTGTTGAGAGGGGGATTGTGTTTTGAGTTTTGGAAGTGAGAAGTCACTGCATGCCGAGACAGTGTACTTGAATAGGGAGAAGAGATTTGGAGTTTGATCGCCCTCACCTCTCGGTTACACAATCTAAGCTAATTTCACTAATACCGGTATAAGAAACTTTTAAAAAAGGACCACCTTCGCGACCCCCTTGTAGGCACGTCGCGACCCCCCAGGGGGTCGCGCCCCACAGGTTGAGAACCGCTGCCCTTTACCAGCACGCGTCATAAGCTCTTCCCGATCAGGCCCTTGTTGTGTCTGATGTAACAGCTTTTATTTTACATGAGTGGGTTGTTAGCCCAAAACAAAACCACGAACCTGAAGGCCCAGGGTGCAACATTTTAATCTGGCCTCTCCTCAGACAGGTTAGACCTGCCAGGAGCACAGGGCTCTGTGGATCGACAAGACGCACAATTTACCACACCACTACAAGGTAAGTTCCACCAACTGGTGGTGGTGTCACCATGGTAGACGGCGGAAATAAAGAAAGCCAAACTTGAAAGGGATTGCCTGCATTGTGATCGCAGCCGTTGCTCTCATCGTAAGGCCTATTAGGACAAAACCAAACCTACACATATTCTCCCTTATTTAACTTTCTCTTTGAGACTTAGCCTTCGCTAAAAAAAACACCCGCTTTATCCAGTTTGACAGTAAAGATCTGAGCCACACGACAATCAAGGGGGACAAACTGCACAATGTTAGTTTGCTTTTTAGAAAAATGCAGGATTTGTATGAAGTTACCCTGAAATTGCATCTGGTTACGGGGAACAATGGAAGACAGGAGACGACGTTCAGGTATTCAAGTGTGCCGTTAGAGATCAGAGTCCTATGCGAGAGATGAAGGAGATATGTTAGTGACATGTACTTGCGCACACACACTTGTGATCTGTGTATGCGATTTGCTGCACGATCTTCATCTCAAACAACGTGAGCTACCTTATGACCTATAGAAATCATATCTGATCAAAAATAGAAAAAGTCGATATATACCCCAACATTTTACTGCTTGCAAATTATAAAGATTTTAAAAATCATTTCCTACTATTTTGCAGAACAGTGTATGCCTTTGTTAGTTTAGTAACCAAAGTATTCATTTTACCAAATAGGTGAAAGTGCACAGTTGATCTTAGCCACCTTGCCGGGCCTCTACTAACAAGCTGCTGTGTGAGAGATGGGGCTCATTTTGTGGTGGCAGGTAGCATGATCGCTTTCTGAAGCCAGCAAAGTATGTCATGGCATTGCCCACTCAGAATGTGAGGAAATAGTAATAACAGCCTATACGCTGCATGAGCCAAGGCATGAGGCCCTACAAGGATGAAGGACCTCTTCACGTGACAACGCGCTATTTAAAACGTCTCGCGCTCTTTAGTCGATCAGACTCGTAAAGGACAAGACGGCGCTAGCGTCCTCAACCTCTCAAACAGCGCCTTGGTAATATAGCTTTGAAAGTAAAATGATTGACAGTGAAGGTAAGAGTTTTGTTTTCTGGGGGAATAATTGCTAAGCACCAGGTATAAAATTAATTATCAAGTGCATCATTTTGTAACTGTCAGAAATTCACTACGAATGATTAAGCACATTCCCATTACTGTTTTGTTGGAGCAAAATACATACAAAGTAATGTCGATTTCTAACTTTGATGTGTATTTAGTAGAATTCCTCTTAATACATTTTCGAATTCTGATTCTTGTTGATTACTAATTTGTTGTTGTGGTAAGCGTTTATTTCACAATGCATACGTGTTCCACCCGTTCAATCATACAAGCAATATATAGCATACTCATACACAAACAACATACTATGCACATGATAATATAACTAACAAATAAGGGCATCGATAATACAATATATCGCCCTGTTTCCTGATGCAAGACACGTTTGGTAACGGAATCACACAATTAAGCAATTCAAATCTTTCCTCAATTATCCGAAGCATGTTTGTAGAATTTCCACGGGTACTTCAATGCATGAGACAACTTTGAGTGTTCATGAATGAATCAAAGAAGGATGGTGTAATAAAAAGGGTCCAGTTTGTTGTAAGAAACATTTTACACAGTCAAAATTCAATGTTGCTATAAATACCTTAGACAAGATCTGGAAGCAATAAAACCTTGTTTAAATAAACAATGGTCCGATAATTTCAGCTGAAAAATTAAATTCTGAATTAATATTACCGTGAGCACATACAGCAGATACTGCTTTACTAAGCAGGCATGATATTTCGCTAAATAACTTTTTAAAATTTTAGTAGTTAAACTCGGTTAGTATTTTACAAAATCTGTTTACCTTCTTTATGATATTCTGGCTTATTTGCTAAGTCTTAGGTGTTATAAAGTGTTAAAATATAGTTTAGGTAAATTAGATATGCAGGACTCAGGTATTCACTCAAAAAGTATCTGTTCCTTTATCATTAATCCTAACAGTCCACACAACCCTAGTCGGTTGTCACACCCTTTCCCCTTTTCTGCTTACTGCTACTTCCCTACTCGTCTTCCTTTTGAAAAATCACGATACTAGCCTCTTTTGCGTTTTTTATGTTTTACTCAAAATTTGTTCTGTTGTTTGCTCTTTTTTCGTACATATGTTATTTGTTTTCCTGTCCGTTGTACGCTGTCCATGTTTCGTTCTTGTTCTTAGGCGCTAAGAGCATGGTCCTTAGTAGTGTGAGTATGCGCTTTACACATTTTGTGACGACGACAACGACGACAACGATGATGACGACGACGACGACGATGACGACGACGATGATGATGATGATGATGATGATGATGATGATGATGATGATGATGATGATGATGATGATGATGATGATGACGATGACGACGACGATGATGATGATGATGCTATCCCATATTTGTATTCAAAGTTATTAATTAACTGTAGTTTCTAATATCATTTTAATAAGGTCCAATATGTTATATAGTGCACTGCATAAGCTAGTCTATCGTACCATTACTATTGTATAATAAACCTGACAATAAACGTCTTAATATTCGTACTAACAGACGACATGCTGGATGAGTCGACGGGGAAGTCTGAGATTGAATTAGACAACCTGGGTTTCCTGAAGATGAAAACGGAGGAAAATTCCTTCAAGAAGTCTCAGCGGTCATCAGTCGAACAGGGTCTTGCACCTCAACCAGCGGAACTGTATAGGAGGGAGCAAGAAAACTTTGCTGGTCTTAGCAACAAGGAGGAAATGATGCAAGGTAAGACAAGCATGTGTATGGAAATAGGTTCGCACCCATGACCAAGCAAGTAAATATGCCCCATACAAACAGTTACATTTAATAGTCGCACAAACAGAAAAAGAGCCTAAGTGTACAATAGAATGAAGGTAAATAAAATCAGTAGACAAGATAGCATACAAAACCCAATCGTGTTTCTATCAAACAGCTGGTTAGCTGAAAAGCTCAAAACTAGTGCTGACAAGGTGTGTTCTTCAGTGTATAAAACATGGTGCTGGAAACAGCTTGATAAAGGGCTAGATTTTGCAGTGTAACAAAAACTAGAATCCAAAGAATAAACAGTGAAATCAACTCTTTAAAATCTGGTCTTTCAAATCTTATGGTATAGAGATATATGTGGCTAAAATGGTTGTTATTCCAGTAAGGTTTTTAGACACTAAAGGAAAACTCGAAAACGTGAAATTACCCTGGAAAATTGTTTTCTCTTAAATCAAACTCTCTAGAACATCTAAATAACAGATGTATTTCTGCTTCATTTTCCAGACAAAAATCATACAGAGTGTTTGTACTCTTTCACACCTGTAACAGTGTAAATTAAAAATCCCTAGCCAGAATGCATCGCTAATGCCTATGTTTTATGTAAGAAATTTAGCCTACGTTAACGTAGATTTAAAGGATTTATAAGTTTTAGGAGCTTGAGAAGAGTTTTTTCTGCCAGTCTTCTTGAAAACAATCTGTCGATTTTAATAAACTTTCAAAAATACTTTAACATTTACAACTCCATGACTATCCCATACAAAACTAAACCCGTATTTGAGACAAAAGTATCATCACATAATATAGCAATGTAACTTTATTGTCGTGGTAGACATTAAGTAATATGTCATAAATCTTTTGGTCAAGCGTTCATGTGGCAGCTGCAATACTTAAGCTAATATACAGTGCATCACACATATGCATTGATGTATAGATAAGGTCCACATTCAACATAAACCATAGCGTTGAGGATACCTATACACAAACATGAGCTTTAGAAGCAGGATCATCAAATGCATAGGTAAAAACACAAAGCTTAGACAGATAGGTGTACATGTTGACAATCATGTTCTCCCATTGTATAAAAGAGGAAGGGGTTGAAATGAGTTCACGGCCTGTGAGGTCGATGTTTGTCTGTACTCCACTTAATTTGCTGTATTAACTACAATTTCATTGCATCTGAGTTGCACAGTTACCCGTATGATATAACATGCCTTCGGAAAACTTTGTTTTTTCGGAAAGTGTGTTGATGCTTAATGCCCACATTCTTCGCATTCATGATGAAGAGAACGAGACTGAGTTTATCTGTCTGTTTGTGTCGCCACGATTGTCCTCAAGTCCCACCGTCAAGAAGGTGCGGTGCTTGGTTTGTTGTTCCCGCCTCTGTTTTGGGGCAGTGTACTTGTGTAGTGTGGTGACGTGGAGCCAAAGCCTGGTCCCACTGGTAAAGGTGACAGAATGAGACAGACAAGTTTGGGTATTTTCAATACAGCAAGCAGGACCGAGAGTGGAGTGCACACAGAACAATATCAAGAGCCAAAATCAACCTTGTTGTATGTTATGATAATCCTGCAGTGAAAGAACTCTAAGATTCTTATTTTTTTGCCAAAGATACAGTAAGATGACTTTCCATCTTGTATGCTTGCCGTGAGGAAATTGTTAAATCCACATATGAAAAGAGCAAGAATTGAAGGCAAAAATGTGAAGATGGTGTTTGAGAATTGATGTAGGAGATTTCTTGCTGAAGAAAATAGTGCTCTTGTCAAAATAAGATAGTTTCTCCCGGCCTGTTTTACCATCCAAGATCTGTGTAAATCATTCTCTTCTATTAATGATGCTAGTAACGAGTGCTAATCGAGTTTGCTTGGTGTGGTTCAGGAGACATATAATACTCCTTGCGAGTGTAAGGGCGATAATACTTCTGATGTCAAACAAAACTAGCTAGAGTTGAGTGCCTTGATTGTGAGAGTAGAAAGTGGTGAACATGTTGCAGACACTCGTACTAGGTTTTCTTTTTTTTTTTTTTCATCAATGGAATGTGTGCCAGCTGCAAGGTAAAGTGAGTGATAATGACCTGACATAACTGAGACATGTGACATGATTCTTTAGTATCACGTGTTGATAGGGAGTGATTCAGCGCAATGTCTTCAGATCAAATCTTCTGTTTCATTCCCTGAACAGACAAATCACTAAGGTTCCTGGTTGTTGGAAAAACTGGGTCAGGCAAAAGTTCAACAGGAAACTCAATTCTCGGAAAGAAAATCTTTTACGTTGACATGGGCAGTGAATCTGTCACTAAAACCTGTAAACTTGAACGTAACGAGCGTGACGGAGTTACTATTAAGATTAGTTTTCCTTCTCTTTTTCTCTTCTAACTTACTACAGTATTACTCTCTCCTTAAAAAGATTTTATTCTAACCCATTAATTCAAACTCAAAAGTGACATTAATTACAACAATGTTATATCTTCTCTCTCAATGCCAACACGAGTGGTTGACCCTTTATACATATATTTATTTACACATATAAGTTTCACTGTCTGCTCTACGGCTCAACACATCCATAAAAAATAAATCAGAAGTATTTATGGATGTTATTGGGAGAATTGGGAATTCCACCAATAGCACACTTTTATGATATTGCCTGCGTACCCTTCTCATATTTTAGACATATACTATAATAGATTTTGATCTTCTATATACACTGCAATAATTATATGTACACTGCAATTATATAAATTTTATATATTTGTAAGGGCACTTTCAAAGACTAAAACTAAACTGATCTCCGTACAAAAATATAAAACATCAGCATGTCTCAAGCTCTGATTAGTAATTTATGGATGAAATTCACATACCTGTTATTATTGACAATGTTTGAGTGTCCTGCTCAAGAAAGTTTGCTCAGGCAGTAAAAATTTCCGTCGGCATTTTGAGTTTTGCTTGATGATAGAAATGATAATCTATGGTCTACAGAAATAACATAGGTTTTCCCGCTGCTAACTTTGCTAACCCTGAACTGACCTTTTAGGGCAGGGGTGTCAAACACCCAGCCCGCAGGCCACATCCTGCCCGCCAGGAAATTTTACCTGGCCCGCGAATGAATTTTAGTAAATCATTGTTAATGGCCCGGCGACAAGTAGAAGGCAAAAAAACAGAAAAGTTTCCGTCGAGGACAGCAAGAGATGGGATGAGTTTTGTATACACCACCAACAGTGCACTGGTCAAGTTACCACCGCTCCTGTTGATGACCAGAAGGGAGGGTGAAGGGGGGGCCTATAAATCTGACCTGTGTCACGGGACATGCTGGCCTGAACACGGGCCGCGGGTCGAAGAGTTTTAGTACCTGTTAACTTCCCTGAATCGGTCCGAGATCAAAGGGTGACTAGGGCAAACCCACCTGTATGATGAGGCAGCTCATCCTCAGACAAGTAGAAACATCACTGTCTGACTGCGGGCTGGCGAGCGGAAGTCGTCTCGATGAGACGTTAAGTTGTGAGAAGCAAACTTGTGGAGATCAAGTTGGTGGGAGGATAGCTTCTCCAAAGACTTATATATATCTATCATCTGGAATTATATGTGCGAACTGTGCATGATACGTGTGAACTGAATTAAACACGTGGACTGTGGATGATAAGTGCCAACTGTGGAATACTGACTGTCCAGTTCCTGGTCGTCAAGAGGGAATGACTGCCAGCAAAGAGATAAGTATCCGAGTATAAACAGCAGGCCACGGTGTAGAAATAATTGCTGCTTGTGTATTGATGATTTGTGTCTTTCTTGCCTAATTATATCATCTTTTACATACATAAACTGATGTAATAACATCACATGTCATAGCAAACAGTACTGAGCAGAGCAGAGCACGCGATTGTTTATTAGAATTAATTGAAAGCTGTGTGTAGTGTGTGAACTTAACGCTAGTCGTAGGTATTGGTGCGCCATCTGTCTGGGAACAAAGGCAGATGATCAGAGCTAAGCACGTGTTGTGACTTTTCTAAAGACTTTTACTTACTGTTAATTTACTTAATAAAGATCGAGAACATTACACTGTGTAGTGAAGGGATTTTTGTAATTTCAATACCAATCAAATTTCAAATTAAAGCTAGCCGTTACAATGGCCAAGAGAAAAGTTGATTTTGAAAACAGAATCTTTCAAAGCCAATGGGAGGCTGACTACATGTTTACTAATATCAGCGGTAGACCAGTGTCTACTTTGTGGAGATACAATAGCTGTGACTACAGAATATAATCTGAGACGGCATTACGAGACTAAACATCAGGACAAGTTGAAAAGCCTGAATGCAGAACAGAAGCTAAAGAAAGTGTAATGAGTGACTGAAGGCAAAGTACGACTGTGTGGGGCTGCACAGTTCATCATTCCCTCCCACAAACGATGCCCCAGCTTCGTCTACATGCGGCTTGAATCTTGAGCATGTTTGGCAGCACATATCTGTGTGAGCAACTTTTCTGTGTGATGAAGATCAACAAAACATCACACAGGAGTCGTCTTACTGATGTCCACTTGCAGTCCATCCTGAGAATCGCCACAACACAGAAACTTACTTCAAACATAAACAAACTTCTTGTCAAGAAAAGATGTCAAACGTCCACTTCTGATAAAATAAATTAAAAAGAAAAACTGCTAATCCTTGGTTTGTATAATTTTTTTTACATAAAATTAATAACAAAACGTTCATTTTTTTAGTGTTCAATAAAAAGTTATCGGACTTAAATAATAACCTTCGGCCCGCATCCTTGTGTGCGATGTGAGATTTAGCCCGCTGGGTAATTGAGTTTGACACCCCTGTTTTAGGGCATTTGTTTTGTACACTCTGTCCAAAATTTCTTCAACCCTATTGTAGGTGGGAAAAACATTGTCGGATAGACCACTTGAAGGCACACAAAGCGGTGGGAAGGATGATAAAACCTTTAATGGACCCCGGCTTTGCAGATTTTTCTGAAGTAATTGCCCCATCTACAGAAAATTAAACTAGTGAATAAAACGCTTAAGATGACAACCGAAACACCATTATTTTATTGACAAATCTGGTTGTAATATGATATTCCACAGGTCATGGACTCGACGGGTCTGTTTGACATCAGTAAGACCCACGAGGAGGTGGCGATAGAGGTTGTTCAAGCCGTCGCTTGCATGCATCTGGGGCCCACGGCAATCCTTTACGTCATCTCGTTGGCCAACCGCTACACTCCGGAGGAGAATGGAGTGTACGAGAGGCTGAAAAGTCTCCTGAATAAGCAAAGTACAGAGTACATGATTGTCATCTTCACGCGTGGTAACGAACTGAACCAAAATAGAAAGACTATCCAGGATTTTCTGTCTACTGCGCGTCCCGAACTTCGCAAGGTGCTGGAGGAGTGCAGCGGCCGCTTCGTGGTGTTCGAAAACTTTGCCGACGACAAAGACAGCCAGGTAGACCGTTTGTTGCTGATGGTGCGCACACTGAGCGAGGCGCATGGTGGCCAACCTTACATGTGTTCTAAGTTCATTGAGGTGGACGAGAAGATGACAAGGAGGTTGAGAAGAGGCTGAAAAAAAGCTAGAGAAGAGAGAGTTAAAAAGCAGGAAGTACGTACAGGACCTGACAATGATGATGAAGCAAAGTCAAGAGCAAGCGGAGACACTAAAGAAAGAGCTGGAGCGACAAGAAAAGAAGAGAGCTGAGCAAATGAAGATGAGCAGCCTGGGAAGGGAGGATAAACTAAGAGCCTTATTGGAAGCCATTGAAAAGCAAAATCTCACGTATGAAGCGGGCGAGATGAAGAAATTAGTGTACGAAATGGAAAAGGAGAAAAATAAAGAGATAAAAGATGCAGAGCAGCTCATGAAAGAGAGAATAGAGGATTTTGAGAAGCAGACAAAAGAGAACTACGAGAAACGCATCGCAGAGGCAGTAGAAGAGGAAAGAAAATTGAGTAAAATGCGTGAAGAAGGTTATCAGAAGGAGCTGCAAAAGCTTAAAGACGAGATCGCAAAAAATGTGTTATTTTGTGACATTGCTTATAATTGAGATCATATTTTGTAGAGTTCAAAGAGGTAGAGATAATAATGTCAAACATCAGTCTCCGAAGCTCACTTAACAGGCTTGCCACACAAATCGAACACACATATTTTCTTTAAAAAATTATTTTTTTACATTTTCTTTATTAACAAATTGTTTTAATAAAGTATGGCTATTTTGTATCATTTATAGTTTGTGGTTTGTAGAAAAATATATTGATATCACAGAGATGTGCACAACTCGCTGAAATGCAGGTGGCCATGTTCATGTTCCTTAACACTAACATAGGACAAAAAATATTCCTTATCTATCTAAGCTTACATATCAATAACTGCTGCTTTCAAGCAAGTCACTAGAATTCGAGCACAAGGAAAAAAAAACTACTAGTACTTTTAAAATGTTAAATGCTACAAAATTTACAACGAATCTCTCTACTGTCCTCACGCTGTCTTCTTTGATTATCTCCCTTTTTGTCAATCCCTAGGTTGTCTTCTCGAACATTGATTTACACAAAAACTATAAAGCTGTAAACAATTCGATCTTTGACAGCAGTTGAAAAGTAACATGTGCTATGTACATACCACAAGTATTTTCACACATACATGAGCAGACTTGTGAACTAGAGTTGCTACTGGGAGTTGATTGGCATCTTGCATATGGTGAACCGCATCAGCTTCACTGACCCCATTTTCAAACAGTAAAATGTTACTTGACCCCTTAAAATAGTACGACAATTAAGTCTCAATACAGAAAATGCTATCTATGGTGCAGCAAAAATTATTCTTCCTCCATATTATTTAAACTACTACGCATAATTACATTGCTCTTTATCAATGTATCCTCCTACAAGAATCTGTGTGACATCTGTGGCAATCGAATGACTTGACAGCTCGGCAAACCCATTGCCCACTGGCTACCCTGCTTCACAGCTACAGTAAGCTTTCATTAATTATTCCACTAGGAAGATCTCGAATATTTTATCATCCTTTGATTTCCTATCGGCGCCTGACAGTATCTCTTGTGATATCCTCCCAGCACGCTCTCTGAAGTTTCGATCAGTCTCTGAGGCCGATGTAAAGACGATTATTCTCAGAGCAAAACCAACAACTTACCAGCAAAAGGAGGGTGAAAAGAATGAGCATTGTGTAGACTGTTGTCAGGAATAATATTTGCGGAAGAGGTGTGTTTTCAGTGCACGTGTAAAGGATTAAATAGTGGGTAGGTGGCGGATATGGAAAGGGAGAGAGCTTCATTGTTTGGCTGCACAATAACTAAACATCCTGTGGCCATATGTTGTTATTTTGGTGACAGGAAGAGTAAAGAGATGATCTTGTCTCAGCCAAACGTTGGCTCAATACAACACACGCCTACACGTACAAAGACGACACACCCCTGACGATTCTTCCTCAACTGCTCTTGTTGTCTGTCTACCACATTTGCCACTCTGATTACTACACTTTGTGACACTCTCATAAAATATAAAACCTCCAGAAACATCCAGGATCTACCTGTCACACATCCGCACCAAACATTGTAGGTAACAAGACTTGCGTCAGTCACACTCACTCACACACCTGCAAGAAAAGTCCAGACGAACAGGTCAAAGCCATCGTGTGGACACCGGCGAGGTTAGATGCAGGGTCAAGTCCGATAATTGCGTCACGTCACCGGGTGACACAAAATGACTGGCACACCAGTTGTTATAAGGAAAATATATCAGTTGTTGAAACACATCACTGCTTGGATTCAGTATATGTACCATACAGTCTACTGCTATGTTCCTTCAGAAGATGGTATGTACCAAAAAAGCAAAGAATCAAATTTGTCTCTGGTCTCTTACAATGCACTATCTTGACTCTTTGTACATACAGATAAATTGAGCTTCAGACAACATGTATAGTATATAAATAATTGAACTGAATTACTATTACAAATTAATAATGAGATGAAGGTGACATTTTTCAAAACTAACATTGTCCTACTAATGTATGGGTTACTCGCATTTTTTCGGCGTCTTTGTACTAAGCCAAATGTCACATTACCAGCACTTGCCTGATAGAAAACAATTTAACAATAGAAAACCATAGACAATTTCTAGCGTTTACTTAAAACTTCATCGTTGGCTAAATTAAACGATCTCAGATAAACCCGCAAAAATGGGGAAACCCGAATTGCATCAAAACACCTCTTACACTACTTACAAACTTTTATTACTATGATTGAAGGTAAAAGTCAAAGTATAGCAATTCTTCCAAAGTGTCATTGTCATACGGGCAGCAAACTATAGTTTACAAAAGTGTGATAAATGTGCTTATTTTATGAGAGTGCATTTTCCTTCTACCATCCACCTCACCAACATAATACAGCACTTCTTCAAAAAGGTTTTAAATTGAAAATAAACTTACCCCTCTTTTTTTCTTTAAATTTTTTTTTTTTTGGTAGATATCAAGAAAATGCGTCTGCACAATATGAGGCTTTATCCGCACTGACCAAAATCATGTATGCATTAAAGGAACTATGATCAGCAATCTAATGGGAGAAAAAAATATTGCTAATATATTACTACGATACTTAGCTGGTAAAAGTTGTTAGCATAAAAACAGAGAAGACATAAACTCTAATGTTATATTCTATATGATATTACATAATAGAGCATCTTTTGGAATCAGCGGCCTGGTCTATCATCTGATCTATATAGCGCTGATGTATTTCTAAGATCCGTATTTGTCTTCGCCTTTCCATCTGAGCGGTAAAGAACATTCCTGCATTAGAAACAAGTTGGCTTTGATGGAGAGCCGCCTGTTCCTCTTGTCTCTGCATTTCCAACTTTTCTGTCTCCTCGCGCCTTCTCTTTTCCATTTCTCTGCGATATTCTATCTCTCTTTCATGGATCTTTTCAGCAGTAAGATTCTGCTGTCTCATGATTTCCATCATCATGTTTATCTCTGTCTCTCTAGCATGATGTTCTTTCTTCATTTTATCTTCTCTTTCTCTTTCCAGTTTCTCAAATTTACTTTTCTGTGTTTCAACTTCTACCAGAGCTTTGTTCGCCCCCTTCTCTCGTTCTTGGACGAATTTTATATTTTTTTAGTTCCTCCTCCTCTACCTTTTGCAGTCTCTTTTTCAACTCCTTTTCCATATTGTCGCTGACATAAAAAAAAGTGGGGCACGTGTAAGGTTTATCGCCGCGCTCCTCCCTCAGTCTCCGCACCTTCTCTATGAGCTCTTCTACCTGCGACTGTTTCTCAGCAGCCGTGTTGTCAAACACCACGTAGCGGTGGCTGCATTCTTCAATGATGTTGCGGAGGAAGTCAGGGGCCGTGGAGAGGGCCTCGTGTATGGTCTTCTTTTCTCTCTTTAGGTCATCACCGCGCGTGAAGACGACGATCATGTACCGAGTTAAGCTCGAATCAAGAACAGCTTTTAGCCTCTCATAAACACGCTTTTCTTCTTCCGTGAACCGACTGCAGATTGGAATTACATACAGGATAGCCGTTGGACCCGGGTGGAGGGTGGCGAGACTTTTAGCGACTAAAGCTGCAACCTCTTCGTGGGTCTTTTCAGTGTCAAACAGACCCGGCGAGTCCATGATCTATGGAGAAATAATTGATAAATTAATGTAGATGATTTCTGAGTATTCAGCCCTTTTCTGACCTGTTCGATCAACATATCGATAATAAACAACCTACTTCCAAGTTAGGTTTTAAACGTATCATTGCAAGCTTATTTGTTTCTAATTTAAATTCTACAGCATATCTCCCAAACAGTAATTCCTGAATCCGTTCTTTACCAGTGCGGGTTAAACTTGAAAATATTTGACCCACCACCACGAAATAACTCGTAGTTAGCAGTTCAGTCGCAGATGCTCGTTAAGATGATTAGAGTCAACTTTGAGTTTTTTCACATTTGTGCAAAAATATATTTCTTTTATCATTTAGGTTAAAAGGGAAATACGTTGTTGTGTTTAGAAAAAGGAGGTGAGAAATGCGCCTTTAATGTATGTGTTCCGATTTGTACATGAAAACGACAAAATCGAAACCCTGTTTGGTACCGTATCCTTGTCAGAAACCCAGCATATTACAGTTACCAGAGCGCCAGGAGTCTTTATTTTCAATCTGGCTAATTACTTATTTTAATTCTAATCAATTATTAGTTTTTTCTTTAAAATATCTAGGTAAACAAATCTTTTCCTGATCTAGACGTATCTAAAGGAATAATCAGATACTGGCGTCCTTGGTGACGAAAAGAAACGCGATGAGCGATTTCATGACGGGGAGGCAGCTTGCTGCTACCTATCGTACTGTGTAAAGCAAGAGAATGGAAAAAAAGTATCTTACTGAAGACGAATTAATAGCTTTAATCAATTCTAATGAATCTTCGGCTCTTCCACATTCAGAATGGTCAACAAGCGAAAGATTAATTACAATGGAAAGACGACCCTGCAGACGTCTTGGATAAATTTGAGTATCATGATAACGCTTTTTTAAGAGAACAATGATGGACACCGACCAAGATGTCAATGTATCTGTCGGTTAATTCATCTTTCGAATGGAAAAGGGGAATATGAAATACCTTTTGTTGCTGCTCTTTTTTTGGTTGAGTATGGAATACTTCTTTTCTTAACTGCTCTTTTTTTCTTTTCATGCAAAGTACTTAAAACTTACAAATATGCAATGATGTGCATGTTTTGTCTGATTCAAAATGATATAGATTGAAGTACTTTATTGTTATGCAGAATTTAATACAAGTTGAACAGTTAAAAGCACACGTTACTAAGGAAACCCCTTATGAAATTGCTAAAACACCTTGTATCTCAAAATGGCTGCTATTGTAATTGTACACTTCTATTGTAGATTTTAATAATATAAGATTTGACAAATGTAGAATTTCCTGGTAAGGACTCCTTTTATGGTGCGGGGTCACATAAGTGCTGGAAATGTCATGATAGACACGTTAGAAAATGCATCCCAAGAAATTCTTGAAAGACATTTTTTACTTGGCAAGATGCTGAATCATGAAATTCTTAGAAATCTCACATTTCTAGTCATTCTTTAGACAAATCATTGGCAAATCATTTTAGCACGACCTGTAGGCCCAGATTTTAATGTCCTGAACGTTTGCTCAAAAAAAACCCCATTGATTTCTTGTGACCTTCACCCAAAACTTTGCGAAACTTGATCGAATATTTGCGGCCTTAGAGGGTTGTTTCATTGTAGTTTTGTGTTGCTTGATAAATACAAACCCGACAAATTTATGCTGTGCCATATGAGCTCCTCGCATAGTTCAAAACAAGGTCAACAGTCTAAAAATGCAAGTTGTTTTATTTGACCAATATAAATTGTAAAGTTAAGAAAAAAACAACCTTAAACTGCAGCTAAAAGAAGCGTGTGAAGACGTGCATAAACGCATTTTCTGTCTTCGTCTCCATCCTCCTTGAGTGGATCAGTAGGATGCTGAATCTTTCGGTTACATGAATCCCTTCAGACTCTGTACCACTATCTCGACTTCTCCTCTAAGGACAGACAGTGCTGTGGCTTTAAACGACATCGCATTCAGCATAATGTTCTCGAAGTCTTTGAAAAAATTCGGTCCACTGCATTTTTTACAGTGGAGTTTTTTGTAAGAGGAGTTCCAATACTGTCTCCGATAACAAAAGCTTTTTATTGAGCTGTTTTTAAGAGACAGAGAGAGAGAGATAGTATGCAGTAAATGGTATGCCTTTTAAATACAGTAAGCTACTTTTAATGTAAGATTTGTTGGTAAATTCCTGCATGTGGGTGTTCGTAGGTGCGCGGGTAAAAATGGAGTTTGTCCTTTGTTGAACCTTCGTGCTGAGTGCATCTTCCTGAAGTTTAAGTATCGAGTACTAGTGTGAAAAATTATGTTTAAATATACAGGTAAACAATAAGCAAAGACAAATGTACATACAATTGTCCTAGTCAGACCATTCTAATACCTCTTTAAAAAGCCCATTCGTGAATTGCTCCGTAATTTTCTAAGGCATAAGAGATAAAGGACATAACTAGATTTAATTAGCGACTTCAGATCACATCAAAACACTGTAAAATAAAGAGGGAACGTACGTTCAAAACATTCATCTGAATTACTTACAAAGAAAGAAAGAAAGAAAGAAAGAAAGAAAGAAAGAAAGAAAGAAAGAAAGAAAGAAAGAAAGAAACAAACAAACAAACAAACAAAGAAAACGAATGACAATCTTACGTCGATGCGTGTCCCATGGTATGTGCCATTCTCCAGTTTACAGTCCTGGGTTGCAGATTCAAAACTTCTTTTTGTGTCAAATTTTTCCTCACCAAGAATTGTGTTTCCCACTGAACTTTTGCCAGATCCGGTTTTCCCAACAAGTACCAAACGAATAGGCTTCTCTGCCGAAAACAAATTAAACAAAATAAGAAACAAAACTGTCGCACCTTTATGATAACAAAGTGTATTACAAATTACGGTTTAGTTTATCCGATGTTGTATTATTACTCAGTAAGTTTTTAAAAGATAAAAAGTGGCAATTATAAGGAATTACTTATTCAACCCCTCCCCGGTTATAAGCTTGTATGTCCATTCCACCAGTACATCTCATAAGAGAAACCATTCAGAGGCAAGGAGGGACAATATTTGGCAAAGTAGGTGTTTTAAGCAATAGAAAGCAAGTTATGTATTGTTTGTTTTTATGTTTGCCAGCCAGATTTTTCTCGTTCCATCCCGAGATGGAAACTTTTGGAATCTTAAATAGTTTTCGAGTGTTATGAATCACATAAGTAAGCCAAACAGTCTTACTCGGATTTATTGTAGATACAAGGAATTTGAAAGTCCGTGAAGCTGGTGACCGAGATTTGTACATGGTCTCCAGCCTTATGTTCAGTTTACTTTGGCACATGGTCGTAAATTTATAGATTCTTTACGTCTCACATCTTGCATAGTAGGATGAAAACCATTAAGTCTCGTACAGCCTTTTTGTGCTTGCGTTTTGCACTATTAACCAAGCTTGTACCTATTTAGAACACAAACGTATTTGCTTCACTCGTCTGAAATCTTTTTTATGAAATAGTAAACAATATGAAACGCACATAAACACGGAGATATACAATCACTGAAGCGTTCGCATACACCATTCCCCTTGGTCTCTCGCTTTTATATAAAATCCGCTTGTAGCTTGGCTTGTCTTATACATTTATTTGTGCTCAAAATTTGGTATTTTATTGTGCTTTCCGGATGGTAATTGCTTGTTACATATTCCATGTAGTGGTAGTCTTGTTAAACAGTCAGTAGTGACAGCAATGGTAACTATACAGACTTTGTAATTTGTGCATTTGTTACGCGCAACATTACATCCAAGGTAAGTCTCTCTGTGCTGACCAGTGATGATAAAAGGAAGACAATGGAAGGTCAGGCACACTGAAAAGATGCAGTGAGCAGTATGGCCATTACATGGAATCTTCGATAAGTCAGTAAAGTTCTGCATCAAAAAATATCTGAAAGTTATCATGACATTTGTATGGAAGCTCTTCTCGCAATCTTAGGTGCATTGACCCAACTTTCGCAGATAGAAAAATCGTCCAACACAACTCTTGGGAGACCACAACTCTTTCGGTCATTGTAAGCTGAGCTTCCTGAAGATACCTGATGTCAGTCATGTCAGACTTGTACGAAAAGGTTTTTGTGATAGCTCAACATCAAATCTTTCTAAAGCAGCAGCAGGGAGGTAATCAGAAGTGGACACTGCCAATGCGTATATACAAAATCTAAATAAGGTCTTATATCATCTCTGTGTCTTCAAAAAGGATGTGTGAACTGAAAGCAGTTCTGTTGATCTTGGTCTAGTCATATAGAAGTTTATCAACAATATGAAAAATATTTAATCAATACACTTCTTGAGTAATTTAATGAATGATGTGATAGTTAATAACTAAATTTGATTTTTATGGGCATATCTTTGGCGATGTGTAAATTGTTTAAGCCATATAGTCGCAAACTCAAAGCACGTACAGGAAAGAGAAGAATAAGAGGTAAATAAGTAATCCAACTATAAGATCAGTACTTTTTATGCACTTTTCTTCACAGTGCCTTGAACTAATCTTGGCTCTCGATGGACTGAAACTGTTGTCAGAGCGGCCTATAGCATGAATGAGAGCCGCTCGCCATTTGTCTTGCTATGTCAGTGTACCTGCCGACGGAAACGAAATAAAACTAACACCGAAAGATTTGATACTTGCACTTCTGCCATGAAGTAGCATAAACCACCTTTTGTGTTTCTTTATTGGTGTTACTCTTGCAGACTTTGCTGGCATTGAAGTCATTCGCTAAACAACGGTGGCTAAGCCGGAAGCTTTGTACCAACCATTCTCGTCCTATTAGTTGATGCACAAATCCTTGCAATCCTCTCCAAGAGAAACACCGCTGATCTCTGAAGTAAGTCTTAATAAAGTGAAGTGAAAGATATCATTAAACAGCTGTACTTTATAGCAGTGGATAGTCGTGAATAATTTATGATCGTTTATATATATAGATATTGTACACACACACACATACACTCGTATTTGTGTACTATTAATGATTAACTTTGAAGATGAAATCTATGAAATGAACTTATTGACAATGCTTTAAATTCGTCGTCTGCTTTCTCAATAACAGTGGCGCAGCGACTACCAAACGTTTGTGTCCGTTTTGGTGCATTCTGGGGGAAAGCAACAAGACAATCACATTGCTCTCTGAACAACTAAAATTTTGGAAAATTAATGCAAAACATAAGAAACAGTTTTAATATTTTTGTAATCATTAATTTCGAAATTAAAACCAAATGTATGAATTACAAAGGTATGCGATGAACTTTGTCAAAGTCGGTCTTTTTTCTCACAATCGCATGTTCTATTCTCTTAAAATGCTGCATGCCATATTTTTCATTTGATTTTACAAGATTTATAGAAAGAACTAATTATAATAATGTTTAATTGCAGATCACACTGACTTTAGCTCTGGCTTAGTTAATTTTACCACTAAGTTTATTTTCTCTCCCTCAATGATTTCATGATGATCACTTTGTGTTTTTAATGGTCTACAATGGCTGGCTCGATTGCAAGTTGTGGATATCACCACAAAATCAGATAAAGTATGTAATGCTCAGCCGTACCAGTTCGAATCTCTTGACCCGGCTGACAGCCATACAGTTCAACACTGACCGCCATCATCGAACAAAGAAATCGATCGTGTGGACAATACAGACTGGTAAGTTTCGTGAATAGCCGATTTACCTCTCTGAATTAGAAAGCATTTAATATTTTGTTGACATTACTTTTAAGAACAAAGTAAGAGAAATTTTAAGTAAATTTTCTCGAACTGCAGCAGAATATTTTTCTCCTTTGGTATAATTTTCAAATTATGCGAATACGTGTTTCGACATGACGTGTACAGTAACAGAAGCTCATGGACCTGGTTTAATGCGACAATATCAGACCCAGTGTCTTTTATGATAGCTCGCTGTGTTAAATTTGTAAAAAAAATTAGATTTAAAACGGTATAACTACCATACTTCTAAATATTTCTTTAAAATCCCTCATAGAAATGTTTCGATTTGTATGAAGGAAAGCTCAACCCAATTGCAGCTCTATATCTCTTGTCAATATAAAGTTATAAGCTTTTAAAGTAAGCATTCTGTGACCAAACATGACACAGAAAACGAGAAAAGAAAAACTGAAAGTTCAGTAACTACTATACTACTAAATATGTTTTGAAAAGCTCTCACTGAAATGTTTAAATATGTATAAAGAAAACTTCAACCGAAGTTTAGGCCTGTATCACATATCAATATAAAGTTATAGGGATTTTAAGTAAACAAAACAGTAACAAAAACAATGAACGGAATAAGCGAGAACAGAAAGTTCAAGGTTAGTAACATTGTTTTATCTAAGCCTTTCATGTAATTTACCTATTGAATGAAAAATATAACCATCTTTTAATGTGTTACTACATTTAAATTTAAAATAACTCATAAAAAAAAAATTTCACTTTTAGAAAAGTCAACATGGTTGTGTTGTGTACCCAAATGCTGACCAGGCTTCAGAGAAGTACACAGTAATAAAAACAATGGTGTTTGCAAACATTGAGCAACACAGTTATAGGTTTAGTTAGTTATATAGAAGTTCAGTGTCCACTAGCTTCATGGTTTTTGCCATCTTTGGTCTTTTGCTATCTAACACTTAGTGATACTGTCGCACATATTGCTTCTAAGATTTGTGAGCATCTACTGCATTATTAGGAAACACTCTCATCTTTCTGAGCCTTCAGTTGCAGGGTTATGGGAGAACCATCAACATATAATCAACATATAATTCTTTCATTAAAGAAATTATTTCAAAAGCTTCTAGGGGAGTATCACCTATTCGTGAAATCTAGAGATACATCACTGACTGCACCAGAATTTGAGCAGCTGCTAATGTTCTGTTCCTCTGTATGCTAGGATTATTTTATGAATTACTTCTGTAGTCACATGGATTAAAGATGTTTGATTTTTGGGGCTAGGTGGGTCCTTATTTTCTGTCAAAGATTTATGGGAAAAGCATCAGGTCTCTCGCCTTTTAGGGGGCTGACAATGATGTGCTCTCTAGACACTGAATGGCTTCAAACTTGACTATATAGCAGTTTTCATTGTTTGTTAGGAATGTTATACATAATTGTCTTCACACTCTGTGACATTTGGTTTGAGTTGGACAATCCAACCCCCATCCAACCTTTATCTGTGCAAATGATGTAAAGCTCTGTTTCCTTACATTCCAAACAAAGTACATAAATAACTAGCATTGCAAGCTCACTCAAATTTGTAAATGTTCACATCTGTACGAGATTTGCAGCAGAAATTAAAATTTCGCTCTGTTTTCGAGACGCACACCACATTCATGACTGCATGCATGGCGAATTCGACAGCTGAATTCGGTTCACTAAGTTACTTTTTTTAGCTGCTAGGACGGTCTAAGAATGTCCTCGTGGTTGTCACTACAGACTGCGGCCGGACCATTAGTCGCGGCTCCCTAAAGCTCTAACATCAGTCTGTTTCTCTTTGTGGTCCTGGGAAGAGAACGAAGTTCCCAATTGGAATTTTCCGCTGCAATTCAAGCTTCTACTCGTCGGGTATGCTATTTAGTATCTAGCCTGATATATTTCGCATTGTGTTCTTTTGTTCTGTCTACTACACACCCTCACTTAGCAGACCTTGGAATCCATAAAAAGAACATGATTTTTTTTTTCTTAAAGCGTTGTCCTATGTGTATCGTTAAGTTGCGCGCTGGATGACTTCTCTCGTCAAATGTGCTCCGTTTGACTACTGCTTTTGTTCGCTATTTTTTTTTTTTCGAGACCAGACGACACAAAAAGGTGTGTAAAACAAAAATGTATTTCGCAACATTGTTTTGTCAGGGACCAGAGTTACCACTCCTGACAGGTTAT
Organism: Pomacea canaliculata; assembly: GCF_003073045.1. Classification (NCBI taxonomy): domain Eukaryota; kingdom Metazoa; phylum Mollusca; class Gastropoda; order Architaenioglossa; family Ampullariidae; genus Pomacea; species Pomacea canaliculata. Next base: position 40,575,425 of record NC_037592.1, on the reverse strand, counting down.
GATTTCGTAGTACTGTAGTTGTGAGTGAGACCACGTGACTACGTAGTGTTCTGTAGGGAGGCCAGTATTCACTGTAAGTTTAGCCATTCCCGAATAGGCCTGTGTGACAGAAGGACGAATATGAAAGCTTGTGAAGGAAAGAATAAGGCAGAAATTCCTTGCCCAGCCAAAGTAAACCTTTGTCAATTCGCTATCGAATTTCTGTCTATATTTCGAAACATTGAACTAATTAAGATGCGAGAAAATATATTAATATGGAGTAGTGAGTTAATGTATGTTCGAGAAAGTTATAACCAAATGCTGCGTGAAAGTCAAACGAATATTATGATGGAAGAATGATGGTGCGGGGCCTTGGGCGGTCGCCCCACTCACCCTAGTGCCGGCTCTGTCATGAAATGTTTGTTTTCTGTCGCATGAAGGAACGCGTGCTAGTGTATCAATGTGTTCGACACAGTGTAGTGGTTCTGACATATTTACACACGCAAACCAATTTCATCCTACATGACACATACCTAACTCCTACAACGCTATCTCATTTTGTCTACTTACGCTCCCAAGTAACTGATAACTAAAAGGAAAGAAAACAGATTTCGACGAACGTGAGCCAAGCCATTTGACTGCGGACCAAACAAACACAATGGTGCTTTTCCCGAACTGGAGATCAACGAAATATGAAGGAAAATGAGAGAAGTTTTGAGGTACGTAGACACTCGACAGTGGACCCAAACATTTGCACTATGCATTAGTACTCTCTCTCTCTCACTCAAAATAGAGTAAACGAAGAAGGGATGGGATTTCAAGGTAGGGTAGTCACTTAACAGCGGATCCGAACATCTATACGTTGCAGTGGTGATTATTCCGGCACTCGAAATATAGGAAACCAAATAGGTGTGATGTTGAGGTACGTGAGTTACTCGTCATCGAACCCGAACATCTACATGTTGCAGTGGTACGTTCTCCCCCTCTAAAAATAGGATAAACTATGATTTTCTGCGAGTTCTTCTATGTTGCTTTTGACTTTTGTAAGTAGTGCGTGTCATGCATTTAAAGTCAGAAATATTAAAAAGAAATATTAAAATATTACCTGCTGATATTGATATTTATAGTACTCCTTCTGAAGTTCTTAATATTATCTTGTAATATTGTTTTTTCCACCCTTGGTATGGATTCTTTTCGTAGTTATCATCATTGACCATTAATAAATTGATGAATAAGCGAATATGTAAAAAAAAAAACCTTACCTTCGGACATATCTTGTATGAACTATTTAGGTCTTGCACGAGAACGGATGGACTGTAGGTTTTCTAACGAAAGCCAAAGCGTGAGTGTAGTGGACAAAATTTCTCGCTTCCTCTGTGCAATCCAAGCTGCGCTACTCTTCTAAAAATACCTTCCCGTCAGGTTTTTCGGAAAGTCGTTGACTCGATCTGATGGGGAGACTCCATGACAGGAAGATATTTTTAGTCAGTGGGAGGACAGAAGCGGAGCTGACTGCACACGACTAACCTTTTCTCCACATTCTATGTAGTGCTGAGATATTGTGTGTGTTAATGTCTGACAGACCGAGAGTAAGATTGATGACGTCTAGGAAATTCTGTTCACATTCCCCACTTGTTTCCTCTCTGCCATTATCCAGAAGGCCATGTATATTCACAGAATCTCTCCGCGAATATTGTTCCAGCTTGTTTATCTCTTCTTGCTGCTCTTTCGTCAGTGAGATTAACCCAGGGATTTCTTCTTTCATTTCTCTCGTTTGTATTTAAAGAACTTCTATTTTTTTTAAATCATTGTTTTCTTTTCTTAGATCGAAGATAGTACTCGATAGGAACTTAATTTTGTTGTCTGTATGTTCTGTCAGTGAGCGATGTCAGTCGGCCACTTGTTTGCTAAAAACTTCAGTAGCTCTTTGTAAATTTTCAGTCTGTCTGCTATCTCACTGTTTGTAATGTTAGCAGTCGGGAAAACTTGGGTTAATCCACCAACAGTGAAGATGGTGTTTGACAATTGATGGAAGCAGATTTCTTACTGAAGACAATGGTGCTCTTGTAGAAATGAGCTAGAGATTTGCTAACCCTGTTTTACACTCTCAGATTTTTTTAATTATTTTAATTATTCTGCTTCTAATAATGATGCTAGTAACGAGTGCGTATCGAGTTTGCTTGGTGTGGTTCACAAGACATACGACACTCCTTACGTAAGGGCGGTAATGCTCTTGAGGTCAAACAAAATTAGCGAGAGTTACGTGCCTTGATCGCGAGAAAAGGAATTGATGATGAACATGGTGCAGAACCTCGTGGTACGTCTTCTTTTCTTTTCAGTAACATTGAAATGTGTGAGGTCTGTAAGATAAACTGAATGACAATGAATTGTTGTCTTTTGTACAGTCATTTTTAATTCTTCTTGCAGAAACATTTAGGGAAGACTTTGCCTGCACAGTCTTTTCTAGCAATTCATGTTTTCATAAATCTTCTGTTCAATTTACTAATCAGGGTCGTTATTTGGGCGGTTTGATATACATAATAAGTAATAACTGGCTACCATATATTACCAGTTCACTAATTTGATTATTTTCCGAATGGTTAAAAATAATCTTGATCATGATGAAGAAATTTTTTATGTTTGTGGCAGTATCAAAGAATTCTTAGTAGAGTACGTGCATGTTTAAGTATGGGGATAAGTATATATTAGTAGCTGGAGACCGTTATTTGTTGCTGGAGTAATAATAATGCCCTGTTGCGAACATGTGCTCCTCGAGGAGTAACAAGGACTAAACTAAACTAATAATAATGCTCATAAATGTATAAGAAACATGAATAATAAAAAGACTTTAGTTCAAACCACGCTATGGAACTGATAGACTCTGACATAAAGGAGGCTTTTGGCTTATTTAATAGGTGTTTTAAGGAAAATGCTAAGTGTATCGAAAAGTGTGTTGATACTTTTAAGAATGAGGTATAGGATAACTGGTTTGATCAGGAACATGAAAAAGAAAGACAGTTGGTGAGGAAATAACTTAAAATATGTTAGAAAACATGATGATGATAACAGACATAGGTATTTAAAGTAAGAAAATAGAATAAAATTTACTGAAAAGGAAAAGAATTTATTTAATGAGACTATAATATAATTATAAGCTGACAACTTCCATAAAAAACAACAAATGTTTTGGAGCACTCTGCATAAAACTTCTTCAAAATGTAGTAATGTTAATAACAACACTCCTGTTGATATTTTTTACGAACATTTCAATAATTTACTTGGTAAAGATAATGTCTGTTCAATTTTTTTATATTATAAAATGGACTGAACCTATTCTGGTTATTTAATAAAGACGATAAGAAAAATTTTAGCAATTATAGAGGTATTTCACGTTGTGATGTTAGTCAGAAAAGGGTAACGTGAAGTTAACGAGTCGACACAGCATGGGTGGCTGAACCACACCTGTTGAATAAGTAATAGGGTTGTTTTTTTTTAAGATAGCTTAAAGAAAAACGGGGAAGACAGTATAATTCACTGTCACTGCCCAACCCTTCACTTCCCAGAGAGACACGGCAAGTGCAGAAACCATTGCGTGTCAGGGGGTAGGCGGGTGTCTTGAGCTGGAAGGTGACCAGGAGTATGTGCCCGGGAGAATTTGTGACTGGCTAATGCCACGGAATGATGGGTCTGGCAGATACTATAGAGTATTTGGAGTGGAGAATACGATTTGGAGTATTTGGCACTAGTAACCAGATAGGAGCCACTAACATCAAAGGTGAAAACTTGCTAATCAAGAGTAGCGAGACAGGAAGAATATGGTGTGGTTGTGTAAAGGTTATGTGTGCTGGCCAGTTGTAAAGGGTCGGCAGGCTGGCCAGCTGTAACGGTTGAGTGCTCTGTCGCGCAATGGATAACTCTTTTGCCAAGGATTTGACTACACCTAATTACAACACTCACTACATGTCCATTCACCACATCAGTAAAACAGAGCAAGATATATATATATATATATCTGAAACGAAAGAATGTAATTTAAAGGGAAGATGTAATAAAACATATATATATATACAGAAATAGTCTACATCTAGGTCAGAACATATTTTCAAAACTTATCTCTCCTCGATGGCGCAGATTTATGAGCCCCGACTTGATCATCCGGTCCTGTCATTAGCCGGAGTGGTGGCAACTTGACCAGTAAGCAGTTGGTGATCAAAGCTCTAATGAAACTTTGCTAAAAGTAGAAAATACATTTTCTACAACACCCCTTTCTCTGGGGGAAAAACTGCAACTGACAAGGAACAATTTTTTTTTTCAAAATCAAAATCTATACACATTCAGTTTGGCCTAAAAGTGGATTAGCACATTTCCATTAAATTCCAACAGCAAACATACTTATTAACACGTATGCATCAGCCTTAGTAAGTAAAGCAACCAGAACTCATTAACAACATTGAATTTTCATCCAAAAAAAGTTGTTACAACATAAACAAATTCCTCCAAAATTGGCATTTTCCTAAGACTTTTCAACATCAGCCATATCACCACACTGTGCTTTTTACACAGACTGTTAAACATCAACCAGTTCAACAACCTGGTTCGTGCAGCAACATAGACACTATGTTTCCACATCTGCACAGCAACTGGGGCTATTGACAATTCAGCCGTACAAGTTACACTCGGGATACCCCACTATGCCACTTGAGTGGACATAGCTGGCAGTCACCTCCATACCAGACAAAAACATCATCTTGACAATAGATCATCAAAGCTATTCAGCAACCCAATGGGCTCTGCTCTGAAGCATCGAGTTCTGCCACCCCTGGGTGCACCACTATACCACTTGAGTGGACATAGCTGGGTGTCACCCTTACATCACAGGTACATCCCAATGTGCTACCCGACAGACTATCAACTCGGCACTAGCCTACACCCACCTCCCAACTATAACACTTGAGTGTACATAGCTGGCCATGGGCTTACAGCATACATTGAACACAATATATCCACGTTGTGACTATACAAAACAACAAAGTCAGAGCTAGCAGTGTTCATAACATGCGACATAAGAAAGCCAAATAAAGTATTGCAGTTTGTGAACAGCTGAGACTGGGGAGGCTGGTTATTTACGGTACGTTGACGGGGGCTTTGGCGGGAAACGACGGTTATACGCGGAGGTTTGCGGGTTGTCTGTAGGGATTTCGCGGAAAGCGATAGTTCCTCACGGATTTCCCACCAAGGTCCCTTAAGGGCCCCTCCTCCAAAACCCGCAAATTTCCCACAAGGTGCCCTTCTAGATGACCCATGCGCTCTTGCAGGCTGGGCACCGACATATTATCTGGCCTTGGCAGTGGTGATATTTCTGCCTTAATCCTACTGGACCTGTCTAATACATTTGACACTTTGAACCACTCTGTACTCTTTCATAGACTAGACACCCTCTACGGGATTTCTGTACCTGCACTAGCTGGTTCAACTCATGTCTCACTGATAGCACGCAGACTGTTTGTTGATGGTCAAACATCTCGCCCTGCTCCACTTTCTTGTGGCGGCCCTCAAGGCTCAGTACTCGGCCCACTGCTGTTTATTGTGTATATGAAGCTACTTTCATCTTGCATCCAGTCTCACAACGTTTCTCATCAATCATATGTTGATGATACGCGCTGGCTGAGTCTCACTCTGCAACCAGCGTCTTAGAAGTCTGTATTAATGAAGTCAAAGACTGGATGGTGTCAAACAAACTTAAACGCAATGATGATAAAAAGCAAGCCCTCCTATGGTCGACAAGAAGAAATCAATTTTCCCTCTCTTGTTCACCAAGTCACATCAAGGTGGGCGAAACCAACATCACCTTTGTGTCCTTCAACAGGAATCTGGAATTCATTGTCACCAATGATATTGTAACAAAAACATTTCAGATGAAAATATTTCAGCAACCAAAATCGTATCTTTAATGCCGTCTGCATGTTTCGTTACAAGGAAAAATGTTTTTACTTTTTTATAATCATATAAGTCATTGATGTGTAAAACAAAACATGTGATGATGTACACTTGTCTGCAAACTCTATTGTTACTCAATATTCTGCAGGAAGTAAGTGGAAGTCTTATTTGTTTCATCATTTGTGTTTTACAAACTATTTGTTATCTTGACGCTAGCTTTAGTTGTCATTGCTGACAAAAAGTGCAGTGAAAAGGTTAGATATATTATAAGAGTTATAAGATTTGTGGATGTTACTAATCACAACAGACATACGTTGAGGTTAATGAAGTACATATATATGCTATATTTTTATGTCAGCCTAGGAAAGCAAGCTTAGCCTAGAGAATGATCGCCATTATGTGATTATTGTCTATCGCTATTTGAAAAATACTGCTTTTAAATATGTTGAATGTCACGAAATAACGCATCCACGATTTGCGATCGAGTCCTTAAGTTTCTTCATCTCCCCCTCAAAATTCGCTTCACGTTTTTTACTCTCTTCTATTGCCTCCGCGATGCGTTTCTCGTAGTTTTCTTTGGTCTGCTTCTCAAAAACCTCTATTCTCCCTTTCGAGAGCTGCTCTGCATCGTTTAGTTCTTTACTTTTCTCCTTTTCCATTTCGTACAGCAATTGCTTCAGCTCGCTTGCTTCATAAATGAGCTCATGCTTCTGCATGGCTTCCATTATGGTTGTTAGTTTATCCTCCCTTCCCATGCTGCTCATCTTTATTTCTTCATCTCTCTTCTTTGCCTGTTTCTCTAACTCCGTTCTTAGTGTCTCCGCTTGCTCTTGAGCTTGTTTCATCATCATCTTCAGGTCCTGTACGTACTTCTTTCTTTGTAACTCCCGCTTCTCTGCCTTTTTCATTCTCTTGTCAACCTCCTTATTCATCTTTTCGCCGACCTCACCGTACTTAGGACACATGTATGGTTGGCCACCATGCGCCGCGCTCAGTGTGCGCACCATCTGCAACAAACGGTCTACCTGGCTGTCTTTGTCGTCAGCGAAGTTTTCAAACACCACGTAGCGGTCGCCGCACTCCTCCAGCACCTTGCGAAGTTCGGAAGGCGCACGTGACAGAAAATCCTCGATAGTCTTCTTATTTTGCCTCAGATCGCTGCCGCGCGTGAAGATGACAATCATGTACTCTGTCACGTGCTTATCCAGGAGACTTTTCAGCCTCTCGTACACGCCATTCTCTTCCTGCGTGTAGCGGTTGGCCAACGAGATGACGTAGAGGACTGCAGTGGGCCCCGGATGCATGCAAGCGACGGCTTGAACAACGTCTATCGCCACCTCCTCGTGCGTCTTCTTGGTGTCGAACAGACCAGGCGAGTCCATGACCTGTGGAGTGTCAATAAAATACATGTAATGCTGTTTTGGTTGTTGTCTTTAAGCGTGTTCTGCTCTAATTTCATTTTCTGTAAATTGTTCATTTAGCACAGAAACGTCTACATAGCCGGGTCCAGTAATAAAGGAGTTTGATCATCATTTCTATGAGGCACAAAAGCTAGAAGAGAAAAAGAGAAGGAAAACTTACATCAATAGTAACTCCGTTACGCTCGTTACGTCCAAGTTTACAGGTTTCAGTGACAGAAGCACTACTCATGTCAACGGAGAAGATTTCCTTTCCGAGAATTGAGTTTCCTGTTGAACTTTTGCCTGACCCAGTTTTTCCAACAATTAGGAAACGAAGTGATCCGCCTGTTGATGGAATGAAGCAAAAGATGCTTTCATTTGAAAGTATTATGCTGAACCATTTCCTATCAATACGTGATAGTCACGAATCATGTCACAAAACCGCCTTTAAAACCGTTGCAACAGGTGGTTATCTCAAACATTGCAAGCCTTATCTAGCTCTAAAACTGAGCTTTCCTTTGTTCGCCGGTTACCTAACAGGCATACTCGCAGACATATTCCCCTCACATCTTAAATTTCACATCTCACAGATTGATTTGTGAATTGCATCTCTGTCAACTAATGTTCAGTCAGCAGTGTATACATATATATAGGAAATACATGAACAGTAACTGTTTTGTGAAAGATCTATACATATATAAACTGCTTTTGTTAGAATTGCTGTGATAATCTGTAGACTTTTTTTAAAGACAGATGAAGCCATAAGCAGGATATTTACTACACTGTCTATCGTCAGTATTGCTGTGACCTGCAGGAGTCAGTCGTCGCTTAGTTTCCTCACTAAGAACACTCAGCCCAGCGCGCACTCTGCGGAAGACGAGGGCAAGTTATTCTTTAAAACAGTTTTTTTTAAAATAGTCTTTAAGTAAATATGAATACATAACTATGGTTAAGTAGTAGATAGCGTTACGATAGATAAAACCCATTAGTGACACTTAGATAATCTTAGTAGAGAATTAGGTAGACAAATAGTTAAACAAATGTTTTTATTTTGTAGCAGCTAACGAGAGGTTAGAACTCTGCCAGTGTCGCTGAATGGAGCTCAAGAGAGAGGCGAAAGGGTGGAGGTGAGGGTCAGCATGGAGCGTGACCTTTACCCAGGAAAAGAAACAAGACACCGTAACCACTCGACCAGGTGTATGAAGCGTAAGGGAGGCCACAGAGAAAACATTACATCAAAAGAAAGGCATGATGAGAAACAAGAAGACAGGAGAATGACCAGTGTAAACAAAAGATAGGAAAGATAAAACTGTAGTATGACTTCCTTTAAAAGAAGAATATATATGAAAGGGCCGGGTAAGGGAGTAAAAGGAAAAGCATAAGAAAAAGGGGTGGGCCTGCTTTGTCACCCAGCCAGCAGAAACCCCATAATTAATCTAAGGGGCATTAACTTATTCAAATATCAGATTACTTCATATAAAAGTGTGTATTATGATGCAAAACCCAAATTCTTTTATAAAAAAAACAAGACAGAAAACTTTAGGATAGATGCCATCCACTTTCACTTGCGGTTATTGCATACACCTTCATACACAGAGTAGTGAGCTGAAAGGTAAAGTCGAGATAAAAGTAGGAACAAAGGCCAATTCCTTACTAGGATAGAGCTTTACACACTCGTAGACCAGAGGAGCTGGAGATGGGGTAAATGAACTAAGTCCCACACTTAAACACTGTCAACAATAAACAAGTAGCAGTAGTTCAAATCGTCCGATAAATAACTTCGTCTATAACTTGTCTACACCTCTAGGTGAGATCACAAACACAGGATCAAAAGACAATCTTACACCCGACTTCGCACAAAATACAAACCCACGACAGGTCACGTTAGGGTCACCAATAGTCAGGGACACACATTCCACAGACTAGGAACACAAGTAAACAGTGTCCCACCCTTGTTCTTTCTTACAACAAATCATCAAGACCTGTTTATGAGTTTTATGTTTTATATTAATCAAGGCTTTGATTATCTTTTAGATGAAGGCTGCAAACTATTCTAAGAACACAGAAGAAAATTAAATGAATGCCTCTCTAATAACAACAGATCGTGTATAACACAGTACAGTAGTCCCATAGCTCCTCTCAAGATTAAAGTCATTTTCCACATACAAAAGTTATTTCTCGGTATAGCACATTTGTCATCTAACTTACTCTCAACCGTGAAGTCAAAGAAACTTTTCTTTCAATAACAAAATCAAATGTTACGATTCCAACTTATTCTTTCACCGACTGTTACAAAGATGATGATGACAAAGAGAAATACACATCAATCCTTCGCATTCCCAGTCTCTTACACGCAAATTCAATATATTCAAAATTAAACGGTATTCTCACACTTTCCGTCAGTTATTGTATTCACAAGTGAAAGCTAACTCTGTTTCGGAAGACGACTTAGGAGGCGAACGTCGAGGAATCTGAGTGTGAGGGGAGGATGTCTCTGAGAAAAATGATGACACTGGCAGAGATATTAATGACTTATCGTGTGGTAATGGAGGGACATAATATATAGATATATAATATACAGAACGCGACACGTTAGCTAGTTGATAGTAGGACCTAACTATAAAATTCTTACCTTTGGTCGCCATGTTTTACAGAAATAATCGCAAGCCAGTGTATGACCGGTGTGCGCGCAGGTACATGGGCAGGTGCTTATATTTTATCTTTAAATAGATCAAATGCAAATTTTAGCCTCATTTTTAACGGTTCAAGTCTACTGCACAAGGTGTTCTTTCCTCAGAAATACCTGCGAAATTTTTCTCAAAAACGATCGAGTTATTTAGGCTGTGCAACGATGCGATCTCTCTTGCCGAACACATACAATTTTGAGCAAGCAACATTACTGACACGCAGCCAAAGGTAGAACCGTACTACCAGATTTTATTTAAATAATACTAATCAGGATCCTACTTAGCCCTCGCGGGGCCCGAGACATAGGACATGTGCGGGGTCCTCGATGGTTTTAGTCGGGATTTAAAGACACTTTCCCACAGGCACATTTCGTCTTTATCATTGACAGCACGCTGCATGAACACCTCATTAATTTGAAGTCTAGTTACCATATTAATCAAAAGCGTGGGGCCCCTGATGATTATCAAAAGAGCCGGGCCCTAAGTAGATGCCTCATCTACTTGCCGCTAAGCACGGCCCTTATACAACTAATAATTATAATAATACAAATAACAGAAATTTGATATATTAATTATTAAAAGTTATTGTCACACTTTGTTAGTTACCATGATCACAACACCCGCCGACAAAACAGCGTCTCAGCAAGACACTTCAATGATCATATTTAGTTAACTCTAAACACTCATTCAACCAGTATCCTCCATTTGAAGAGGCAGCTGGTGTTTTTAGAAATGGTTTTAAAAGTGAACACTTTCTTATAGCCTTAATAAGAAAAAGCAGGAAAGACTATTAGCGTACATGGGGCTCAAGGATATCGTTTGTAGTTAAGACCACGTGGATATGTGGAAGATAGATACCAGAAATCACAATCACTTTAAGCAGTAGGGCCGAGAGATGAACTGAAAGAAGGATGTTAAAGTAGATAACTTAGGGTCAGCATTCGGGCGTTTGGATTTGTTATCAATTTGTTGTAAAATTAGTAAAGTATTGATGAAAGAGAAGTTTGCAGGTTATAGATTGTCAATTGGTACCTATCTATTTGTATCTTTTCTCCTTCCCTTTCTAGTCTATTACCCATTTCCTTATCTATCCGCACACAATAAACATTTTTGTAATATACATATATATTTTACAAGATCTTAAGTACCGCGGCAACAGCTTACTTAGTGATATTTTAGCAGTTTCTATTTCCTTCTATCCATCCATTCTTTTTGCTTAAGTCCTAAGTCCAGATATTTGTCTCTGGCTTACGCAAAAACACTTACAAGTAAAGATCAAATGTTAAAAGCTGACATAAGGAAAATGTTTACTAACTCACCCTCTACCCCACAACTTCACTGCATCCATTGGATCTCTTGCAGAATTAAAATATTTAAAATGGATTTGAAAACCCTGCAGATGTATTATTTTTTAATGAACAGTCTTAGCCTGATGCCATGACTCCATCCCTCGACAGAAGGGGTTAGGAAAGTCATTTAATCTGACCGCTTTCTTCAAAGCAAAATCAGTGTGAATAATGATAATAAATGAATTTCTAATACAGTCCTGTTCAACTATCTGCACAGTCATGTAATATGCATTTTCAAGAATAAAACCTTCCCAATCAAAATATGAAAGAAGCTGAAAGGGGACAAACTATGAAAGTTAAAACTTGTCTACATCTTTCTCCTAATCGAAAATAGCAGTCTTTTAATGCTTGGTTTAGCATATTTGATTCTGAATTTGAATTTTCATTTGTAAATTTCTTAGTTTGGGTTTCCGTTTTAACATGTTGTAGTCACATCTATACGTCCTCACAGTAAAAAAGTTATGTACAAAAAAATACCATTTAATGCATGAACACTGACTTCGGGTACTCTCCTTTCCAGGGAAAAACAACATAAGGGATTCTTTCTTTTTTTTTGTGATCGTGATTCACCTTGTTTTGATGCATTCACTGAGTTTTTGGGAAATGCCAGTTGAGAAGCATCAGAGCGTGTTGGCCTCACGCTTTAGGAGATAGCTTACACACAAAAAAATTTTAAAAGAAAGAAAAAAGTGGTGATGGCTTTTTTTGGCTGACACACAGTCTAACACATCCTGCTTGTGAAGCTCTGTGACACGCTTCTTTATCGATAACCCTTCATACAATCTTGTACACTAACCACGAGCTTGAAGCTAGAGCAAAGCCTCTTTTAATTTTAAAAGAAAATCATTAATTAAAAAACTTTCGCAGTTTAAATCCTTTGCTGTGGGTAATCATGACTAATTATTAATTTATAATTATAATTATCATTATATTTATTCAGTAATATTTATTTTTTTACTTCAGTTTTCTACAAGCATGGTATACAATGGCCTCATAATCCTTTACAGACTTCATATTACCACTAAATACAAGAAATTAAAGAGGCACAGGACACGAGTACAAAGTATTATACCACTTGGTCATCCCGATATGGGAGCAGGAGCATGACCATCTTTACTTATGTCAACGTCTTGTGAATGATTTGGCTGTGTTTCCACATCGCATTCGAGATAAACGAGTCCAAAAAAGTGTGGTTTTCTTTCTAAGAACTTCTTAATCATTTCTTTCCATGTGTTTAGCATCAAAATCCGTTACTTTGTACCCGGCCTGCTTTGCAGTGTTCCTACCCTAGCACACTAGACCAAACACATTACTTACAATAGTGTAAAACATATTGCTGCAGTTCTAAGAGCACATTAAAATACTTTCAGTTTTCTTAGTACAGGCGACTGCAAAAGCTTCTTAATTATATTATTTACATGAACCTCCCAAGTTACTTTATCATCGATCATTATCCTTAAATATGTGTAACTGTCGACTCTTTCTATTACTTCTCCCTCATTAGAAATTTTATCAAAAACCACCTAAAATTAACAATGATACTTTTTGTTTTCTGTAAATTAACCTCTTAATAATTATTACCTCAATATGCAATAAAGTGATCAATCATCTCTCTACAATATCAATTCTGTAAATCTGATGTTATCTGAAGACTTAACTCAGGTGCAGTCTTCTTATTTATGTCGACGTTCAGACGTAAACACGAAAAAAGTCGTGTACTGCCCTGGTTACACCCACTTGTCAGAAATAACATCACCACAGATACATATAAGCTGAAAAAAACCTTGTTTTGATCTTTGAAAGGAGTTTTCGAGAAACAGGATTAATAAAAGCGAGCAAGGAGTCACGAAGCCTTTAGTTGCGCAGTGTAAACATGTAGAAAAGAATGACAGCGATAGAGTTTGCTTCTTAAAAAAAAAAAAAAGATCAGGTGTCCGAAAGACTTTTCTATTTAATATGTGACCACATCGTTACAATTTTTATAAAGTGATACATTCAAAATCATGTCCTGTCTTTATTTTAAAATAATAATTCATAAATCAATGAACAATCTGCTAGTCTCCAGCTGGTTTTTATTGCCACATGCGTTTCATAAACAGGCTAGTTTATATATCTTACATCTTCACTCCCACAAAGGTATTTTAGTCGACATTTAATGCATAATGTAGGAAAGGTATAATTTATTTGTTGTAGTAATTCACGAGACTACTTAACAACACGTTTTCCCATTATGCCGATACCTCAAGCCCTACATCCTGACATCACATACTACTTGTTATGCATGACAACAGTGGGTGATTGTACAAGATGAACATTTCAGTTATGTTTGAGGTTTCAACTTAAAAGTAAACAATATAATGGCATTCAATACTAAACGATTATATGTACACTGTCATGGTGTCCTCATTTTAAGGCATTCTGTTATGTACAGGGCAACATTAGTGGCTACTTTTCTCTTAAGGTTCTTACACAAAAGTAAACTTTGGAGGGGAAGGTGAATTTATGATAAAAGATTAGGATATATCTATTATGTAAGGCTGTATATTGAGACCACATTAGCAAAAATAGTGAGGTCTTCTGCACTTTTACCATCACACTGTTGACACTTAGGTTTGTTGCTGGGTTGGTAAAAATTGAGAGTATAAACAGCTCGAGCTACAAAAACTTAAATTGAATTTTTGAGATTTTTGACGTCAGCTATCTAGTGTTTGATTTTAACAGGAAATTTCACGTGCATTGTATCAACAAGTCTTACAAAATTCAATTTCAGCCAACATTAGACCAAGATGTAATGTTCATCGGACAACATTCATCCATTAAAGAAGAGGATTGTTAAACATTTAATACTTACATCGTAAAGAAATATCATCTCGAGTTGTGATAGTCACGAGCCATTGCATCTACTTTTTTCGAAAATGTATCTCACGACCTGTGTGTGACCTTCGAGCCTGGAATCAGCTGACATCCCTTACCTGTGAAATCAGACAGCCCTGGTGCCAGACTTTAGAGAGACGGAACATGAGTTCCTGGTCTTGAAAAAGACGACTGAACCTAAGGGGATCAATGTTGACGCTCTTTGAACTGTCGTGAATGACGCACGCGCATCTCTCAAGTCTGCACGAGCTCCAATAAGCGCTGGAAGAACGGGGATGTGTGCGCTGGTCAAATTAACGCATACGACTGCGATGAAACATTTGACAAATGCTGACATTTGTTATATTGCTTTGCTAAACTTTTATGCTAGCATTTGTGAAGCTTTATATTGGTAGGCCTGCTTAATACACAGAATTAGAGGGAATTTAAGTGGCTGCTTATTTGCTAATACAGGTCTGATTCTGACGCATGGTTTCACTAATTTTTTAAAAAAATTATTGCGTAAGGCACGAGAGCCATAAAGTCTTTAGTGGCTTCTTAACTTAGGAGCATCCTAAAAACGTGAATTACTGAATCATCCAGTTTTTTTATGTCAGTATATATATACATATATGTGTTATTGTAGTATTCTGGATATTTAGCATAGTTATTGCTTAGGCAAGGGTTAAATGTAAAAAAATGGCTGTGCTTATCCTATCCGTCTCGTAAAGAAAGATTTGTCATTGCTAATATTTCTCTTTCCTTTATTGTTTTCCTTGTCTGGCCCCAGTGTTTGAAATACCGTACCTCTGTTACTTTGCACAGGGACAACGTTGGATGATTTCAAGGAGAACCATAAGACACTCCCTCCTTCGTAAATACCTCAATTAACTGGTAGTCTTACTATAAGTTTAGTAGTTTTTCCCTTCTTTACACCCTCACCCCCAACCTAACCGTTTGTTTTGTGCTTTGGATATTGCGTTTCTGTATTTGTTTCTTTCTTGTTCTGCCTTTTTCTTCAAGAACAACTAGGTTAAACAGGTAAATGAATGTTCTCATTATTATCATATCTATAAGTGTAGCACATGTATTCTATTACATGCCTACTTATTGTTTGTCTCTTCATTTATATACTTTTATATGTGTACAGAGTTATCACATTCACCTAACGCCATTGTTTTGTTCTTACTACTGTATTCAACACTATTAGATTGACTTTGAGTTGAATGTGTTGTTAAAATTACTGTTGTAATAATGCAATACGTTCAATTGTTTAGAAACATGTTTTGTGCAGAATGTTGTAAGTTATCTAAAACTTTGTCCAAGATATCCTCAACTCCACCCACAAAAACCCACCTGTATAGATCTGTTCAGCGACAATGAAATTTATCCTTAGAAAATCGCGAAAACTCATCTAAACATATCTTTTTCTTTTTTTTAATTTTACGAAATAAAAACTGCCAACAGCTTCAATATCAACATAGTAAGTCTGATGTCAAACGGACTTTGTTACTTCTTTGGATTATCAGCACCAGACGGTTTTTTCTGAACATCAAATACCCGTATACCTTTGCTTATATGTCCACCAGTACGTTCTTTTTATTCTTGCTTTCTTTAGTTCAGATGTATAAACTAGCTTCTGCACTAAGCCGTGTATTGCCGCCTTTGCTGTATATTTTTATGAAAAAAATTAATTTTAGCGAGAGAAATTGTTTCGTGTCTTACACATGTTTGTATGTGTGTCAGAGTAATCGTTAGATTTCCTGAATGACCAGTTGTTTCATCTGCTACAACAAGACTGAGAACAAAGTGTTAGTCTTTGCCATTTTTATTTTTACAGAGGGACCGAGACTCAATTTCTAACAGATTCTGATTTTTGTAAAGAGAACTAAGAAGTGCAAAGACCTCATGCGCCCTAAAAGCACATCCCAGTTCATACAAAGTAAATAACAAAATGCGATAAAACGTCTTCAAACTTTATGCATACTCACGCTCTTAAGCAAACACACAAGCGCATGCAAATATGCACCATGAATAATTAATAACACAATATGATGATTTTGCAAGTTAACAGGCCTGTCGTGTAGTAACGAGTTCTTAAACAAAGCACAATTTGACCGAAAATTTGAAACACATAGTTAAAAGCAAAACTGAAAATTACAGACTACTTCATAAGTAAATGATGGTGCAGTAAGTAATCTGCGATATGTAAGTACGTAACGAAGCATACAATGAGGATGCGCCTTCAAATGCCAAAGACCAGTCCATCACAGGTCAATGTACACATTTCTCCCTTCTTGCCAGAAGATGTATGAGTGACGTGGCATTTTCAACTGCACGAAGTTGATACCAAATAGTTATTTTTATGGTTTATTTTGGTTCCAATATACTTATCTTCTAAGCTAAACGTTGATGTGGTCAAAATGGACTGAACAGATTTATAAATTAATAATTTTGTTTGTACAAACATAAGAAAATCCAGCAGCCTCGTTTTAAAATGAAGAGAACATTGTTTGGACAGAAGTATTTATTGTTAGCAACACAGACATTCTGCTGAAACTCTGTTCTCACATGACGCTGCATAAAGATGGCGACTTCTGTTGAGAAACCTCTTGCTTTAACCTCCTCAGCTCCTCCTCCTGCTCCTTTAGGCGCCTGTTGTACGACGCTTGTTCCTCCAGGCGTCTCTGTAGCTCCATGTTCTTCTTCTGCAGTCGATCTAAGTCTTCCCTCTTGCTTCGTTCCATTCTTCGCTGAAACTCGTCTTGCTCCCGTTTCATCTTCTGGATCAAGTCTGCCTCCTTCTGCCTCTGTTTCTCAGCACTGACCTGCTGCTTTTCTAATTTTTTCATCAAATCAGCCATCTTTTTCTCACTTTCCGCTTTTGTTTTCTTCACCAGGTCTGCTCGTTCTTTCTCTTTCCTTTCAAATTCTTTTTTCTCTTTTTTCGCTTCCTCCTGTGCTTGCTTCGTCTTCTCTTCCATCTCCTGCACATACTTCTTCCTCTTCACCTCTGCTTCCTCCACCTTCTGCAGTCTCCTCTCCAGTTCCTTGTCCATCTTCTCGCCGACATAGCAGTATCTGGGGCACGTGTAAGGTAGGCCTCTGTGAGCCTCACTCAGTTTGCACACCTCCTGCAGCAGACGGTCCACCTGCGGCTGTTTGTCGTCAGCCATGTTGTCAAACACCACGTAGCGGTGGCCGCACTCCTCCAGAGCAGTGACGAGGTTGTCGGGGGCCTTGTTGAGGACGTCCTGGATTGTCCTCCCTTTTCGTACCAGCTCGTCGCCCCGAGTGAAGATGATGATGATATAGTCAGTGACCCTGTCGTCCAACAGACTTTTGACTCGTTCGTAGACACCCTGGTCTTCCTCCGTGTAACGGCCGATGGCGATGATGTATAAAATTGCGGTGGGACCCGGATGCATACAAGCAACAGCTTGGACGACATCTGATGCAACATCTTCAGCTAACCTTTTCGTGTCACACAGTCCAGGTGAGTCTGTGATCTGCACACCAAAAGCAACTTTTTTCTATACATTAAGAAAAAATTTCTTTCACTATCTTAAAGTGATCACAGAAAACTATTTTAAACGCTTTCACCTTCACAAGAAACATCCTTCGTTTCATTCATATTGCTCTTCACTGAATCACCCATTAGCTCTGTTCAAATTTATTCATACTTTTTATTTGGCTACATTTATTCGTGTCTCTTTATTTTTAATTAAATAAAAAGTATGCTGATGAAAATGAATTAAGATGTATTAGTTCCAACAACAGCAGAGTTTCTATTCAATGCAACGAAAGCTAGACGGAATGATTGGAAACTATAAAGACAGGAAGGTACACAGACGGACACAAGCTGAAAGGCAAAGAGATAAGAAGTCAGACATTCACTGGACAGACTATTAAAACATAACTAAAGTCCAACACCGTACCTCTATAACTTTACCGTCTCGCTCGCACCATTCAAACGAGCACTCGCTGGTGACAGAACTGAAGCAAACTTCATTTACAAATCGTTCCTGTCCCAGAATAGTGTTGCCAGTCGTGCTTTTACCGCTGCCCGTCTTGCCCACCAGGAAGAAGCGAATCACATTTTCTGTTGAGACAGAAAGAAAGCGTTACGTCTCGCGCAATTCTGCTCAAGGGAGGTAATCGACTGTCAGTGTAGTCTCCCCTTGTGAGATGGGTGCTGTGTGTAGAATGAAAACAAAATAATATGTCTAGCTAATTTGTCATCTATATTTCTACTTTTTTTAATTTATACATTATAGATAAAAGACTCAGACCTATTTTACTTATATAACAAAGTACACGTGAGCCAAATAAATAAATTTTTCTTTTCTTATATAACTGAAGTACTGTTTTACACTACCTGGTTTAAATAAACTACTGGATCATTATATAAAAACAGGGCCATTTATTCCTGGCATAGCCAGACTATTTACCCTGATTTTCATCAAGGTAAAGAAAATAATAAATACGATCGTGCCTAAGACGTCTTAAAGGGAGTTTATTACCCTGACCGTCTGCAGCTGTTTGGTGAGTGGTGCACTGTATCATGTCTTCATATTGGAGTGTGAGAGTAGAGGTCTCCTCGTCAGTTCTCATCAAATCATCGCTGGATCCCACTAACTGTTCACACTCACACGCTGGATCAACATTGAGAGTTTCCAGAACAGCAACGTCGACTTCCTTCATGCTCTCTGTGGAGTTGTCACCCTCGTTTTCTGGAAAATGATTATCTGTGAGGTTGCTACTTTTGATATAGCTCTTTTAATTAAAATAAGAAAACAATGAAGTCAAGAGCTTCAGTAGGAAAACTCTGTTACCATGTACTATGCCTTGAATATGTGTAAGTTTGAATTAATTAGACGGAACGACGGCTGGTGGATAAAGGAAATTATCGAAGTATTGAAATTAATGACAATAAATATTAAGATTGTGCATAACATTTTATATCAGCTTTAACAGGCATGATCCAGGTATTTAAACATTTCCTTACCATCTGGAATTGAAGAATTTACGATATTGTCAGAGTCGTCGTCACAACTAAAACTAGTTGAGAAAGACGATTCGTCAAGTTTAGACAACTGTTCTTCCTTGGCCTGAGCAAACAAAACATATTGATCCTCCGGCAAAAGGTCAGACTCCTGCAGGATGCAGAGGTCGAGTCTCTGCAGCTCCTCTAGCGTGTTAACGCCCTGGTCCTGCAGCAGCATCACTGTTTCTGGGCTGATGTCATGATCTTCCGCCCACCTGGCGAGCTCCCCCTCCTCTGATCACAGCATTATAAAGAACATCCACCACATCGTCAGCATTAAACAGAGCATCCGACACAATACCAGCGGTATAAAGACATCCAACACAGCAACATTTTAAACGTTTGACAGCACCTTAGAATTATGCAAAATAACATTAAACGCATCTTGACAAATAAGTGAAGCGGCATCATGACAGAGAAAGAAAGAATTCAAAAAGAACAAAAGAAAATATGTCGGAAGATTTCTTTTTAACTTCTCAACATTTACACTTACAAACCAATGTAACAACGGAATTAACTGGTTCAAATATCTTCACGTTTTAAATAATAAATTTTTGCATCTACTATTATTAATTGATATATTTTAATACATTTTTATATTGACTTTGTAGTTACATAGTTTGTATAAATGTAACACCCGAATCAGATGTGCTTCAAGCTAAAGTAAATATATATTCTCACCTGGAACCAGCTGACTGGATGATGTGTTTTTTAGGTCTGATTCTGTCTGGGATTTCATCAAATCACAAGTTCTCAGCAGCTGCTCTCTGGCCCGCTCGATGCGTAGACATTGTCCTGGTGGTACAAGATCGGACTGAGCCAGCAGAGAGATGTCCAGCTCCATCAACTCTCGAGTGACAGTCAGTCCCTGGGCATGCAGCACCGCCAGAGTCTCTTGAGATATTTCCCATGTTTCGGCCCACTGATCATCTATTTCTTCATCTGGTCACAGATTAGCGCACTGTGAACGTCTGACATTGTTTTGCGAATCAAATAACACATTATTATTTTCTAGCATTTCTTAAGCATTATTACCGAAAACTTCACATGTGCCCTTGTCTACTGTATGTTACTTTGTTTCTCTTGAACATTTTCACACCTAATAATTGTACTACAGTGTACATGACCCTAATAAACAATTTCACTAAATAGAGACAGAAATTGTTTGAACTGATCGCCAAATAAATATATAAATACATCAATAAATCAACAAATCTAAAAGACAAAAAGAAAGTACAGCTGTCCAAGCAGTAGAGGAAACAGCAGTTATTGAGACATGCCCTGGGGTGGTCAGGTGGCGCAACGGTTAGCACCTAGCACCAATACAATGAGAACTGGCTGTCCTGCATTCAAATGTCGTCTTGGCACGCTGTTCTTTCGCTGCATGTGGCATCTATGTACAGGTCTGATTAGCTGCTAACGGCGTAAAACACCAATTCCCCTTCCCCCCCCTCTCTCTTATTCCTTAAACTCGCTTTATCTGTATGAACATCTAGCGCCGTTCCCGAGCTATTATCAAGTGAGCACTTCGAAAGGAAATATCTTTATCTTACCACCTGAGATTGACAGGTGTGTCTTCTCCGCGAGCGGTCTCGTGGTGTCAAGGTCTGTGTCCGTTGGGTGCATCGCCATGGAGCTGTCGTCATCAGTGTACAGCAGTTCATCCACAGCACGTCCCAACACCTGGCACTGTTCCCAGGTTAGTATCTCACTCTCTTCTAGCAGGTGCAGGTCGAGCAGCAGCATGTCCTGTACTGACATTATGCCCTGACCTTTCAGAACCTCCAGAGTTTCTCTTGAGATTCCCCTGGCTTTTGCCCAGTTGGCCAAGCGATCCTCTGGGTCCATAAAAAAGCAGCCGAAAAGAAGAAAATAACAGCAAATCTTGATTTGTTTGTAAGCAATGTTTTTGAAGTCTGTTGTATATATTAACGTTTTTTAATTTTAATTTAGGAATGATTACAACTGAAACTGTTCCCCATTGAATGGTGCTTTTGTACAGCGAGTGATTTCTTCGTATTCTTCCAAATAATACCATTTTTTTAACCGTTAGTCTGCTGGTGTGCATCATTGAATGTGGTATTTCTGCTAATGAAGAATGAAATCTGCTAATGAAAGACCTCGACCAGATGACTGATTGCTCCCCACAAATACTTCTCATGCTTCAGAACTTGTCTAAAGCTAATTTTAGGACTGCTACCCATTGTGACCTTGTGTGTATATTCCTTCCTTATCTAAAGTGATCACAACAATTTGGTTACTGTCATATCGGTCTTCACTGAACTTAACTGAGCTTAAACAACTCAATGTTGACTAGGCAGGATCAAACAGACATCAATGTACACTATATTAAAAAACATACACATATTCTTGTACGACATCAACAGTTAAAAGTTGGCTGTACCTTCTGAAAGCTCCATCTTCGACAAGTGAGTTTCCTCATCCCGGTCTGCGATCGCTGTGTTTACAACTCGTATCGGAATTTCCCCAAAACTTGGTTTCTATTTAAAGCCCTGACGCTTGATCTACTGTATATGGCTTCTGGGAAATATTGTGAAACCACAATATGAGTAGACCGACACTCAATTTGTTATACCTCATAAAACTATTAATGTGAAACTGAGTTTAAGATCAGTAGACTAAATCAATATAAAACACTCGATCCATAATATCCATTGCCTTTCACACATACAAGGTGAGAAGTGGAAATTTTGGTAGCAGAACTGAGCTGTAGTGACTGTATATATACTAATGGCATTCACCTTCCTCTTGATATGAAAACACGACGAAGTCTTTGTTTTGAGACCATTTTTTTTTAATTCTGTGTGCATATAGATATATTGTAAAGCTAGTTTTCGATGATGCGGTAAAATGCTAAATAAATTCACTTTTATTATTATCATTCTTAACGAAGATGCAGAGGCAATAAATGTAGTTATGCATTACGATCTTTCCCTTGACGGGGTGGGGAGAGGAGGGGTGAACGGATCAATTGTTTCCTATTTATACATCAACATTTTATTAACAGCAGACAGTCGAACGACAGAGGTGTACAAGTTCGTGTTCGAACCTTTCGGTAGAACGCCACCCTGTTTTGAGAGAAAACACCCTATCAAACATATCAAGTACACACAAAATACCTCCAAGCGAACGTACACATATATATATATACACATTCGCAATCACTTCACTCGGTGTTTTCCGTATTTCTTTCAAGCCGCCGTTCGATGTCGCATATTCACAAAATTTGAAACCTGTCGTCTGCTCACACTGCGCTGAGCTCTCGTGACAAAGAAGAAGAGAAAAGTACGTAAGTGAGCTCTCGTGTCAAGAGAAACTAATTATTGAAATGGCTACCGAGATTACACTGACAAATGAAGAATTGTCGCTTTTTATCGAACTTTGGGAGGCTCATCGATGCTTATGGGACCCATCAGATATAGATTACAAATGCAGGGCCGCGCGTCAAAACGCTTTATCATCGATAGCGGCAGCATTTGGCAGGGGGTGGTCCGCTGGTGAGACCTGATTCTAATCTATAATCCCTTTCTCATTCTACTGCTGGTTGATTTCTCTTTCGTTCGCTCGCGTTTCATTTAGAAAAGTAATGACAATAATATACAGAATTTTTTGATGCAAGAGTAACCACTAGCAATCAAACTGAACACTACAAATGTTAATTAGAGAAGAGGTGTGCCTTCGCTTTATACTTTATCAAGTGTCCCCCTTTATTAGTAATGAACGAACTATATAATTTGTTAAGCTTCACGTCGAGCAACGTTTAAATTATTTGCTTTTAATTTATCAGCAATGGAAAAAGATGTAAAATTATTAAAACATATATATATATAAATACTACGCAAGAAAACAGAAAAAGTAATAAAGATTAAGGTTATGCCCTAGTTCTGATGAAATTAAGCAGTGTCACTATGTGTGTCATTCAGATACTAAGGTACGCACAAAATTCAAGCATTCCCCCGCACCACCCCACCACCCCCAAAAAAAAAAAAAAAGCAAAGCAGATCAAAACTATAATTGAAACTCAGTCTATGTAGTCATGAACTATGGGCCAGAGTCAAGTATATGTGCTGCTTTGTTTGAGACCAGAATCATTTAAAGTGTTTTTAGTGCTTTTTGCACATTGGGCATCCTGTGTGAGCTGTGTTCCATGTGTCAATTTTCTCTCAGAGAGAGAGAGATAGAAACAGGGTTTGGAAAATCTATACACTTGCACTGCTTCTTGTCCTGTTTGCTGATTAGGGGGATGGAAGTTATTTCAGAAATATTCAGGGAGAGCTATGATGTTTCAGCCCATTTGCACACAAATGCCTTGTGTAAAATAATTTTAAAATATAGGGTGCACTTTATGTATTAAATTAGACTGCAGGTAATATACAGCATGCAAACGCAACATTCTGATTGTGTTCACATTGAAAATTATGACACAATTCATATTACCACATTGGAAATTAGGACAAATACTGATATAAATGTGCATTATGTATTTAATGAGGGTGTTTTGTTGTTAATTAGATCAACATTATATAATTGCTTAAAATTTTTCCCTTTCTCAGAGGATGTCAGGAGAAAAGTTGAGTCAGTTAAAGCCTATTACAGAAAGCTGAAGAATAAAAGACGAGCAGGCAGTACAAGCGGCAAAACCTGGGTGTTCTTTGACCGAATTCATGGCTTTCTGGGATGTGTCACATACAACACAAGCACTGTAAAAAACAGTGATGCAGGAGAAACTTTGTCAGTAAGTTGCTTATTACATTTATTGTGCGTGCTTCCAAGTGCTTTTTTGGCATGTTTGTTGTCTTTTTTGACCACATCTAGAACAATAATAATTAGCTCTGCACACTCATTCCCAACCCCATGTAATTCTCTTGCATTTACTGTTTTATTTTTTTTTTCTTTTTTAAATAGAAGATCCACTTTGTACTTGGCTATGAATGATATTTCCTTGGGCACTTTTTTAAAATGTGTCTGTGGCAGAAAAGTCACTATGGTGAATAGGACTTGAATAGGTCTTATTATATTCCTTCCAAAAAAAAAAACAAATTGACAATAATAGTTATAAACAAATGCTTGTTACTTTTCACATGTTGCTCACCAATGGTCACAAACGTAAATAAAACTGTTATTATAATTTAGTATATATGCACAGACCTTCTCTCATCTTATTTTTATGAACTCTCACATACACTTGAATCAGTTTTTTGAAACATCTTAAACTTGCATCTCTAATGAAAACTAGTTCAGGCCACTAGTACTGTCTGTCAAAAGTCCACTGATGTCTGCATCAACTAAAGTTAGCCACCTTATCCAGAAGCATAGGTTGTTGTGGCTGTCCTCAGAGTTGTTTGCACATGAGTCCCAGTTACTGTGAGCACTGAAGTCCTTTTTTATCCAGAGCTAAGATCAAGCTTAAGAAAGAGTGAACATCAGGAGTGTGATTTGTTATGCGAACCACCATTTCTAGCTGCATATTATTATAGGGTGTTCGGTAATAAATTTTGAGTGCCCAAACCTGGTGTTGCTGATTTTTAAGACCAGCTGAGAAACTCAACTCTCTCAATTTTCTACTTTTATTGCAAATTCTTGGCACTTGAAGGAGTATATGATCTATTATCATTACCTTTTCATTTTATTTTTGGTAAAAACCAGGTGATACCTCAGACATTTCCCAGCCATTGTTGATATAAGTGTGAGATATATATATAAAGGTATACATATATATATTTTTCATTTGAAAACAAAGGTAAAAATAGTATTTTATAGAAAATTAACCCATAGAAGTCTACATTGTTCTTGGACAATATTTGAAGCTGTAGTTTCATGTCTTAAAATGTTTCAGTTTTATAGGTAACTTTAAACTGACATGTTTTACCGCTGAGCAGTACAAATGTATATTTACGATTTGAGCCGTAAATTGAGTACTATACAAATGAACATTTTATTATTATCAAGGCAAAGAGCACGAGAAAAATGTTTTTGAGTGCTCTGTACCTGTTGTCTCCTTTATCTATGCTCCTTAAAACAAACAAAACAAAACAAAAAAATAAAGCAGGTTTGACACACCACATAATGTTAGTGAAACCGTGGTAAACTTTGAGATAACTCGTTTGTTTACTATCCAGAGTAGGGAAATGTATTACTTATGATATCATAACAATAGATTTAAACGTGTGGCTTCACCTTGTACAGAGTAATTGTTCCCAAGTTCACACGTATCCTCGCACACTGTTTTCTCCTAGCTTGTGCCCGATACTGAGTACAGCCCATGTTTTGGCTTTGACTGCGGTGAGCGCGCGTCTGTGGGGGTGACGGCGTTGTCTCCCCTGCATCAGTGAGAGGTTGACAGGTCGCACGCTGCTTCTCTCAAAGTTTGTCGACTTTCTGTAGCTCAGAGATCATTATGTCACACTCTTATGAAATTACAGCTACTATTAAAAAGAAGAAAACACCTTATGGCAGAGGAAAGCGATCGCGAAAGGCGCATTGTCGGAGAGCAGCGGCTGCACGATGGAAGTATTATAAAACAAAGCCTGAAATGAAATGTGACGAACAACATGTCGCTGATATCGTCGAAACGGCAAGGACTTTTAGTTACAGCGATTGTTTGTGATGGTTTTGTTGATTTAAAAAATACGATGACTTCTGCCTCTGTACAAAACTGACGATTGGAACGACGGATGAAATAGAAGACTGTGAGCCAAAATAACGCTTTGGGGAAATTTTTAGGATCGATTTGGTCGCCTTTTATTCACTAGCTTAGGGGGAGACAGCTTTTAAAATTAGTTAATTGAGAAAATAAATCAAAGCAGGTTGACAGCGGAATTCCCCATTTATCGCCAGAAAATATTCCTGCTCTCGATTATTTGGAGTTGAAAGAGCGAGGGTAGGGCTTATGATTATATCGTATTATGATTGTCTTACATTTAAATAACTTGGTATTGCTTATGCAGCTATGAACATTTACAAATTTTAAACTGTTGGAAATATTCTTATTCTCATCACAAAACAAAGGAAATCAAGGAGGTTGGCATGGTTTCTATTAACGTTAGTGAAACTAAGATGGTGCATCAGCTAACGCTACAAGTTAAATTCATGTTAAGATGCCCATTTGTGACCCCCCCCCCAAACAAAAAAAAAAAGTGCTGTTACCAAACATGAGACATATAGACGTGGCATACATTAAAAAAAATTTTAGTTGCTAGTTTTGCCCAGTGCTGCTGACACAAAGATATCGCAGGAAATAATTGTCCACTCTGATATTTAGTCTACAATTTTATTTAAAACCGAGTAAACTTTAGAAAATGTAAGAACAGATTAGTATGAACATTACGGTGGCTGAAATATTTGGTAAATATCCATTTGCCAAGTTCACCGACTGATGGTGTACACCAGGGCGTAGGTGCATTTTACTGCTTGTATCTTTTATCATTTTTCCATCACAAAACCCCCAAGAGTTTTCAAACATGTTTTGTTTTGAAAATATGTAAAGTTTGAATGAAAGTGTTAATAAAACTAATTAATAAAGTATTGCATACATGATTATTTTTATCATTCCATACTAATGTTACTTTGAAGTAGATTTTAAAATTTTGAGTGACATCCTTTCTTAGGCACACAATGAGATTGCAGGCTTAAGTGCACACCTTTCACTTACATACCTAAGACAGATTAGATTCATAGTTAAGGCGAAATATAACTACTGCATATGCTCCTTGACATTTTTGCCATTCTCAAAGAAACCTCTTTTGTCATATGGAAGGGAATGTTTAATTTTTAACTATTTTCTTTTCTTGAGTTTTTAGTAGACTAATAATAAGGTTACACACATTTAATTGTAATTATTTCTTTTGCAGGACGATGATAATGGCAGCCCATGGGGTGAGCACAACGTAACTTCCTTTCCAGCAGGACATTCCCCAACAAGAGGAAGTGGCTCTCGGAATTGTGAAACCCCTGACATAAAGCTACAGACTAGTCATTTACATCTTGCTGATGAGAAATCGGCTACGAGAGCTTGCAGTACTTCAGTGGACATCTGTGAACCCCGACTCTGTGAAGAAGGGTTGTCACCATTGAAAAAGAAAAGAGCTTTGGGGCCCAGCCATTCGCCTACATCAGGCTTAGAGGAAGTTGCAATCAACTTCATAGAAAGCTTAAAAGAAGCTCGAAAGAGCAATAATGAATATCTGAACTATGGATTAACTGTTGCTGACAGACTGGCTAAAATTCAAAGTGCAAGGCGTCTTTCTGTGCTGAAACATAAAATCGATACACTTATTCATGAAGCAATGATGGAGGAAATGCCTGATTAGTAAACGTGTATGTTTAACTTTGTCTTTGAGTTAATGTGTTATATTTAAAAGTGAATGAGACTCCAGGTGAATGAGTAAAATCTTGTGGCGAGATTGTCAAATGACTTATCTACACAGTGCATTAACTGACAGCATTGTAGTTCTAGCTTTCCGTGACGACTTTTTACTCAAAACTACATCTCAACCTTTCTTTTCAGTTGCATCTTTCTTAGAATTTATTATGGCTTCACCTATCTGGCATTGATTTTGCTTAGTGTAGACTCAAATCCAAGAACATTGGCATGAAACAAGTTTGTGATTTATATGGGCTATTCCAATAGCCAGCTTGCTTGAATAACATTGAGTGCTTGGCAAATATCATATAAACATACTCTGGTGGTATTTATGACCAAGAGGTGCAAGAAATGTATTTTACTTAAACAAGAAAAAGTGATGAAACAGTTTTCCCCTAAAAATAGCATTTGCTTGAGTTGAACTTGAAAAGATGCTTTCCTTAGTAAAAAAATAAATAAATCAAATAACAGACCAGATGCAACATGCTGTTGCTTTATCTTCTGTTGAGCGAACTCAGTTTGGACTTTATTTTCTTAACTTAAGCTGAGACTTCTAAATAAATTTCAAATCTGTAAGGCTGTATTCCCAATAAACCGTTTCATTATCTGGGCTTGTTTTATGTCTTAAAATATTTCAGATTTATAAGTAACATTAAACTGACATTTTTTTTACGGCTGACAGCACTTAGAGAGTAACCCCCATACCATGGTAGCATTACAAATGTACATTGTACGATTTCAGCCCTAAATTGAGTACTATACAAATGAACATTTTATTATTATTCAGGCGAAGATAATCACGCGAAAATAGTTTTTGAGTGCTGTGTTTCTGTTTCTCCGTTAACTATGCTCCTTAAAACAGAAAATAATAAGGCAGGTTGGCACACTACATAATGTTAGTAAAACCGTGGTAAACTTGTTTGTTTACTATCCAGAGTAGGGAAATGTATTACTTATCATAGCACTAGATTTAAACGTGTGGCTTGACCTTGTACAGAGTAATTGTTCCCATTGTTCACACGTATCCTCGCACACTGTTTTCTCCTAGCTTGTGCCCGATTCTGAGTACAGCCCATGTTTTGGCTTTGACTGCGGTGAGCGTGTCTGTGGGTGTGACGGCGTTGTCTCCCCTGCGTCAGTGAGAGGTTGACAGGTCGCACGCTGCTTCTCTCCAAGTTTGTCGACTTTCTGCAGTGCAGAGATCATTATGCCACACTCTTGTGAAATTACAGCTACTATTAAAAAGAAGAAAACACCTTATGGCAGAGGGAAGCTGATCGCGAAAGGCGCAGTGTCAAAGAGCACGAGCTGCAAGATGGAAGTATTATAAAACGAAGCCTGAAATGAAGTGTGACGAACCACATGGCGCTGATATCGTCGAAACGGCAAGGACTTTTAGTTACAGCAATTGTTTGTGATGGTTTTGTTGATTTAAAAGATACGATGACATCTGGTTCTGTACAAAACTAACGATTGGAACGACTGACGAAATAGAAGACTGTGGGGCAAAAGAAAGCTTTGGGGAAATTTTTAGGATCAATTTGGCCGCCTTTTTTTTAGCTTAGGGGATACAGCTTTTAAAATTGAGAAAATAAAGTAAAGCCGGTTGACATCGGAATTCCCCATTTATCGCCAGAAAATATTCCTGCTCTCGATTATTTGGAGTTGGAAGAGCGAGGGTATAGTTTGATTATGTCATATGGTTGTCTTACATTTAAATAACTTGGTTATACAGCTATATATGAACAAATTTTCAACTGTTGTAAATGTTCTTAGCAATCACCACAAAACAAAGGAAATCAAGGAAGTTAGCACGATTCCTATTAACGTTAGTGAAGCTACGATAGTGCATCATCCAAAGCAACAAGTAAAATTGATATTAAGATGTCCATTTGTGACAAAAAAAAAACCCAAAAAACTGTTGCCAAGCATGAGGCATATATAGACCTGGCATACACATAAAATTTAAAAATATCACAGGAGATAGTTTTCACTCAGGTATTTAAAGTCTACAATTTTATTTAAAACTGAGTAAGCTTCATAGAAAATGTAAGAACGGGTTAGTATGACCATTACTGTGGCTGAAATATTTGGTAAACATCCATTTGCCAAATTCAGTGTCTGATGGTGTACATAAGGGAAGAGGCGCATTTTATTGCTTGTATCTTTTATCATTTTTCCATCACAAAATCCCCCAGTTTTCATATATGATGTTTATTTTTAAAATATGTAAAGTTTGAGTGAAAATGTTAAACTAATTAAAAAAGTATGGCATGCATGATAATTTTTATCTATTCATACTAATGTCATTTTAAGTAGATATTAAAATTTTCAGTGACATCCTTTCTCAGGCATAGAAAATAATATTGCAGGCTTGAGTGCCACCATTTACTTACACGCCTAAGACAGATTAGATGAAGCACATGCTCATGAACATTTAAACTAGGTTTTAATCTCTGTACATCTACGCATTTCTGCAGAACTTGATTTTGTGAAAAGATACTGTAGTACCACTGTAGCAAGAACAATCTTTACTAAAAGACCTTGTGTAACATAGAACAATCTTTACTAAAAGAACTTGTGTAGCAAGAACAATCTTTACTAAAAGACCTTGTGTAACATACCTACATGCTAAAGAAATGTGGTGTCACAGATTTTAAAAGTAATGGCCTTAGAACAATTGCCTTGGTCTAAAAGTGGTACCTTTGCATATCTCAGTGCATCAAAAAGCATGGTCCATGGTTGTTACTGTTGCTATCTCTCCTGACTAATGGTGCCACATATTTAACTGTTCACCGTTACCGCACCCGAAATGTTAAACTTTTATGCTGCTGCTGTTTTGCACATCGAGCTCTTAACAAATTTCAAATCCTTTTGTGGTCTGTCTTCCTGGATGCATATTCAGCGGCCTTGGTAATGTCCTGCAGATTAAATAATTTGTTTTGAAGTTTAGTGAAGATTTCTGATAAGTGGAGGAAGTCTTACAAAAGCCAGTTACCTATGGCCTGGTGCTTAACTTCTTTGCCATCCTTATCCCCTAACACAGCTAGTGAGCAAGACGAAAGTTAATGCCAACTATAACCACTGCATATGCTCCCTGCCATTTTTGCCATTCTCTGAGAAACCTCTTCTGTCATATGGAAGGGAAAATTCCATTCTGGGTTTAATTTTTTATTATTTTCTTTTCTAGTGTTTTTATAAGACTACTAATAAGTTACACACATTTAACTGTAATTGTTTCTTTTGCAGGACGATGAAAATGGGCGTTTACATTTTGCTGATGAGAAATCAGCTACGAGAGATTGCAGTACTTCAGTGGACATCTGTGAACCCCGACTCTGTGAAGAAGGGCTGTCACCATTGAAAAAGAAAAGAGTTTTGGGGCCCAGCCAGTCACCTACATCAGGCTTAGAGAAGTTGCAATCAACTTCATAGAAAGCTCAGAAGAAGCTCGAAAGAGCAATAATGAATATCTGAACTATGGATTAACTGTTTCTGACAGACTGGCTAAAATTCAAAGTACAAGGCGCCTTTCTGTGCTGAAACATAAAATCGATACACTTATTCATAAAGCACTGATGCAGGAAATGCCTGATAAATAAATGTGTTTAACTTTGTCTTTGAGTTAATGTTGTTTCTTCGAAGTGGATGAGATTACAGGTGAATGAGTAAATGAAATCTTGGGGCGAGATTGTCAAATGACTTATCTAAACCGTGCATTAGCCGACAGCATTGATATTCTAGCTTTTCGTGACCATTATTTATTCGAAACAACATTTCAACCTTTCTTTTCAGTTGTTTCTTTGTTAGAATTTTAAATGGCTTGACCTATCTGGCATTAAATTTGCTTAGTGTAGACTCAATTCCAAGAACATTGACATGAAACAAGTTTGTGATTTACATGGGCAATTTCAACAGCCAGCTTGGCAAATATCGTATAAACATATTCTGGTTGCATTTTATGACAAAGAGGTGCAACAAATGTCTTTTACTTAATCACACCTGGATTTGTCAAAAAGTGATGAAACGGCTTTTCCCTAAAAATAGCATCTGCTTGAGCTTAATTTGAAAAGATGCTTTCCGTAGTAAAAGAGAACAGACCAGATGCACCGTGCGGTTGCTGTATGTTCTCTTCTGTTGAGTGAACTTGGTTTGGACTTTTATTTTCTTAACTTCAGCTGAGGCTTATAAATAAATTTCAAATCTGTAGGGTTGCATTCCAAATGAACTGTTTCATTATCTGGGCAAAACAAAATCTCTTCAACAATACCTGAGAGATATTTCGTTTGACTCAAAGACATTCACAAATTTGCTGAATTGAGAGTCATATGCGCTGTTACAAATACTAATACAGTGATACCTCGGTTCTCGAACGCCTTGACTTTCGACCAAATGGCGGTGAGGACGTCTGAAGTTTTATTTTTTATGGGTATTTTTTTTTTTTACGTAAATAATCATATTCTATTCTGAAAATTAAGTCTTGCTTTTTTATGTTCTTTAAAAGTGCATTGCCCGTTTAACATCTGGGTATGTTGCACTAAGGAGGCTTGCAGCTAACCTTTTGGAATGGCAACCCGTCATGGTTAATGTAAGAAGTATCTGTAACCCTCTCAACACTGCAATCTAGTGCATAGGCATAGGCATCTGCATAGTTCTACTAAGAAAAATGCATGAGTGTGTCTGAGCACAAATAAATGATTATAATAATGTGTAGTGAAAATATTTAAAAAAAATAGTTTTCTGTAGCCCTTTCCTTTATTTTTTTAATATGGGCATATTGTGTGCCACCATTGTCACTACCAATGACAGTATGGTGTGCCAGATATCTTTTGGTGGATTGAGAAAGTTGATAATGTTTAAGGCTAGCCTGTGTTTATTTAAGACCCGACTTAAGACATCTCTTTCCTCTTTGATTTCATGACACTCCAAAAGCACGTGCTGTGAAGTGCTAAGCCTATCCCCACATGTGCATGAAACAGGGTGTAATCTATATTTAGTGAAATATTTCCCGCCAAGCCTCATTCTGGCTAACTTGGATTGGTGGAGCCTATTAGCGCCAAAGAAAATCAGAGTAGTACTGGGATGTTCATCTATCAGTCTCCTAGTTCCTTTACCTTCAGTCTTGTACTTCTCATTCCATTGTAATTTTATTGCTGGTTTTATAGCTATTCTCTCCGCTGGTGAAATCGAGATGTTTAGGGTAGCAATCTGATGATTGCTAGTTTAACTGCCCGTTTGGCCAGTTTATCGGATTCCTCATTTCCTTTTAACCCAATATGGGAGGGAACCCAAAGGAACCTGACGTCTCCATTTTCGGTGGTAATCTTGTTTATGAGGGACAATATTTCATAAACAATGTCTAGTCTGTCTGATGATAGATTTTGAAGAGCCTGAAGTGCTGACAAGGAGTCTGATAGTACTAAGAGCTGTTGTCTTGTGGTGTCTCTCAGTTTGAGATGTATATTCTCAATGGCTGTCTATATAGCAGTCACCTCAGCTGTGAAAATGGAGGTGTAGGTCGGGAGTTTGATGGAAAGGTTTATGTAGTCAGGACAATAGACTCCGAGCCCAGTTGCTAATGTTTCTGGGTCGTGGGAGCGATCTGTGTATATCTGCGTGTAGTCCTTGTAGATGGTGTCCAGTTTGAGTTTGATCTCTGAAGTCTGTCTGTCCAGAGCAACGTTAGATTGCCTAACTTAACTAACTACTCTCCCTCTAATCAATCAGGCCATTAGCAACGCGGTAACTAAGACGACTGCCTAGCGATTCTTCGTGGAGTCCATGCCGACCAATCATAATCTCTGTACCGTGTGGTCGGCATGGCTCCCACCTCAATCGGCCGCAGTCGCCGTAGTTACGCCTATGACGACATTCTCTACGTAAAACACGTCGAATGACGTGAAATAATCTGCGTGGCGATTGCGTCTGTGGGGGTGACGGCGTTGTCTCCCCTGCATCGGTGAGCCGTTGACAAGGTCGCACGCTGCTTCTCTCGATGTTTGTCGCCTTTCTGTAGCGCAGTTCATTATGTCTAAAAAGAAGAAAAGACCCTTTGGCGGAGGAACGCGATTGCGAAAGGCGCTGGGTCGAAAAGCAGCGGCTGCACGATGGAAGCATCATAAAGCGAAGCAAGAAATGAAGTGTGACGAACATGTCGCTGATATCGCCGAAACGGCAAGGACTTTTAGTTACAGCGATTGTTTGTGATGGTTTTGTTGATTTAAAAGATACGATGACTTCTGCCTCTGTACAAAACTGACGATTGGAACGACGGACGAAATAGAAGACTGTGAGGCAAAATAACTCTTTGGGGAAATTTTTAGGATCGATTTGGTCTCTCTTTATTCACTAGCTTAGGGGGGAGACAGCTTTTAAAATTAGTTAACCGAGAAAGTAAATCAAAGCAGGTTGACAGCGGAATTCCCCATCTATCACCAGTAAATATTCCTGCTCTCGATTATTTGGAGTTGAAAGAGCGAGGGTTAGGGCTTATGATTATATCGTATTATGGTTGTCTTACATTTAAATAACTTTGTATTGCTTATGCAGCTATGAATATTTACAAATTTTAAACTGTTGTAAATATTCTTATTCTCATTACAAAACAAAGGAAATCAAGGAGGTTGGCATGGTTTCTATTAACGTTAGTGAAACTAAGATGGTGCATCAGCTAACGCTACAAGTTAAATTGATGTTAAGATGTCCACGTGACCCCCCACCCCACCAAAAAAAAAAAAAAGTGCTGTTGCCAAGCATGAGACAAATGGATCTGGCATACGTTAAAAAAATTTTTAGTTGCTAGTTTTGCCCAGTGCTGCTGACACAAAGATATCACAGGAAATAATTTTCCACTCTGGTATTTAAAGTCTACAATTTTATTTATAACCGAGTAAACTTTAGAAAATGTAAGAACAGGTTAGTATGAACATTACCGTGGCTGAAATATTTGGTAAATATCCATTTGGCAAGTTCACTGACTGATGGTGTACACCAGGGCGTAGGTGCATTTTACTCCTTGTATCTTTTATCATTTTTCCATCACGAAACCCCCAAGAGTTTTCAAACATGTTTTGTTTTGAAAATATGTAAAGTTTGAATGAAAATGTTAATAAAACTAAAAGTATTGCATACATGATTATTTTTATCATTCCATACTAATGTTACTTTCAAGTAGATCTTAAAATTTTGAGTGACATCCTTTCTTAGGCACACAAAATGAGATTGCAGGCTTAAGTGCACACCTTTCATTTACCTTCCTAAAACAGATTAGATTCCTAGTTAAGGCCAAATATAACCACTGCATATGCTCCTTGCCATTTTTGCCATTCTCAAAGAAACCTCTTTAGTCATATGGAAGGGAAAATTCCACTCTGGGTTTAATTTTAACTATTCCCTTTTCTTGAGTTTTTAGTAGACTAATAATAAGGTTACACACATTTAATAGTAATTGCTTCTTTTGCAGGAAGATGATAATGACAACCCACGGGGTGAGCACAACGTAACTTCCTTTCCAGCAGGACATTCCCCAACAAGAGGAAGTGCGTGTCAGAATTGTGAAATCCATGACAGCAAGCTACAAACTAGTCGTTTACATCTTGCTGATGAGAAATCAGCTATGAGAGCTTGCAGAACTTCAATGGAAATCTGTGAACACCGGGCTCTGTGAAGAAGGGTTGTCACCATTGAAAAAGAAAAGAGCTTTGGGGCCCAGCCATTGGCCTACATTAGGCTTAGAGGAAGGTGCAATCAACTTCATAGAAAGCTTAAAAGAAGCTCGAAAGAGCAATAATGAATATCTCAACTATGGATTAACTGTTGCTGACAGACTGGCTAAAATTCGAAAGTGCAAGGCGTCTTTCTGTGCTGAAACATAAAATCGATACACTAATTCATGAAGCAATGATGGAGGAAATTACTCATAAATAAGAACATTGACATGAAACAAGTTTGTGATTTACATGGGCAATTTCAACTGCAAGCTTGGCAAATATCATATATACATATTCTGGCTGTATTTTATGACAAAGAGGTGCAACAAATGTCTTTTACTTAATCACACCTGGATTTGTCAAAAAAAAAAGTGATGAAACGGGTTTTCCCTAAAAATAGCATCTGCTTGAGCTTAATTTGAAAATATGCTTTCCTTAGTAAAAGAGAACAGACCAGATGCACCATGCTGTTGCTGTATGTTCTCTTCTGTTGAGCAAACTCAGTTTGGACTTCATTTTTCTTAAGCTGAGACTTCTAAATAAATTTCAAATCTGTAGGGTTGCATTCCGAATGAACTGTTTCATTA
The DNA here is from genome assembly GCF_003073045.1 of Pomacea canaliculata. Taxonomy (NCBI): domain Eukaryota; kingdom Metazoa; phylum Mollusca; class Gastropoda; order Architaenioglossa; family Ampullariidae; genus Pomacea; species Pomacea canaliculata. The sequence goes on along the minus strand of NC_037592.1, from coordinate 40,539,494 downwards.
TCTGGGCAAAACAAAATCTCTTCAACAAAACCTGATATTTCTTCGTTTGACTTGAAGATATTCACAAATTTGCTGAACTGAAGAGTCATATGCACTGTTACAAATACTAATACTCTCCTTTGTAGATTTTCTTCTTCCCATGGCAGGTGAGGACATCTAAGTCTTATATTTTGAAAATTACGCATAATTATGCGCTCTGGATATTATTTTTGAACGCACCTAATCATAATGAAAAAGTCTTGCTTTCATGTTCTAAAAAGTGCAGCCTGTTTTAACATCTGGGTATGTTGCACTAAGGAGGCTTGCAGCTAACCTTATGGAATGGCAACCCCTGCCATGGTTAGTAAGAAGTATCTATAACCCACTCAACACTTCAATCTAGATCTGCATAGGTATTGTTCTACTAAGAAAAATGCATGAGTGTGTTCGAGCACAAATAAATGATTATAATAATGAGTAGTGAAGAATATTTTTAATTTTTCTGCTTTCTGTAGCCCTTTCCTTTATTTTTTTTTTTGTAATATTGGCATATTGGATCTAGCAAGCACAACAATTTTGTTGCTAAAAGGCCTTATATGTGGGACAGGACAACTTTTGAGTATGTTTTCATCTGTGAAGCCTTCCTGCCTTTTTCCAAATTTTGTTTCAAGCTTTAAAGAACAATCCTTTTTGAAATACCTCCTTCAGCTTGGTGGAATATGTGGAACTATCCAGTTTCAATAAACTTCAGGAAGCAAACACAACAAATTTGTTTTGATTTGCACGTTTTACTAATTCTCAGTTAGTCCCCTTAGGTCAAACAGGAATTTAGTTGAGGCAATACAAATGTTAGGACTGTATCATTTCTGTAAAGCGCTCTGACCAAGTCATTGGAAAAGCACTATATAAATCATTATTATTAATCATCACTGGTAAAGCAGAACCATCATCAGGTGCTGAAGTCTCTACTTCATATGGTGTTCCATGTATCACTATCTGCAACAGACAATAATGGTAAAAATGACACATTTGCAGCATGGTTGTACTTCCAAGCAATGAGCAATTTCAAAGCACAAGGTAGAGAAATGAGTGAAAGTGAAAAGACGTGTGTGTCGACATAGTTTTCGACATATCAATATGATTCCATAGCTTCAGAAATGGAATAATCTATTATTAGCGACATCTTTATTACTGTTTGGTGACAGCCCACTGATGTGATCCACGGAAGGATTAGGGTGGGAAGCAACAGGTTCATTTAGTTTCTTGAAATTACCAATAGTCAATTTACTATTATTAGGATCCCTTTGCCATATTCTGTACAACATTTTTCATTATGCATTTAAATTTTTAATAAAAAAGAAAGATAAAAACAACGATAAAACGTTTATATAATATAAAAGTTAAAAATCTATTTAAAAATCTATAACAGAAAAAATACACTTTTAGTACAAAGAGCAGACAACCTGAGCAAACGTCAAACTGGTGATGATATGATGTGACATGCTGCAGGTGGTCAGATCTTCCGGCCTGGGAACCTGCAGGTGACGCATATTCACAAGGATGAAGGCAGAAAAATCCTGACGGTAAAGTAAAGGAAATTAATGTTAGCACCAGAATGCAAAATACAATAATTTCTATAGTTTTATATAAAAATAATTCTATCAATAAAAATTTCTTAATACATTATGTTGAAGACATTTGAAAAATAACTTTTGTGATGTAAGAAACTGCTAACACAAAATAAATATTAAAATTACCATCTACATATACTCTTTCCAACACAAACTAGCACATACACAATATGCATCTTTTTCCTAAATATTATACCAACAAGATTTATTTCAGTGTTATTACCATATTTTTAACCCAGTATTAAAAACTAATTTATTAAAGTCTATACTAAATTTGTTATCTGGAATCTATACTAACAAACTGTGTAAAGTGATGTAAAAGGTTGACAGCTGTCAGAAAGTGTCTTCAGGCATAGTATTAAATAGTGGAAATAATGAGCTATGAAGATTCTGATATGAAAAGATTATCTAATAAAATTTTTAATTTTGACACAATGGAAATCATACACATACCAATTATTCCCCACCGATGCTGACGAATACAGAACTACAGGAGTCTAGGCTTTGGTTCTCACCTAGAAGAATTACTAAAGGGAAAAAAAGAGAACATTTGACATATTATAGAAATGGAGAACTGCATGGCTGAAGGAAAGGAACATGCTATTATATTAAGCATGTTATTTATAAATGTGTGTGTGCATGAGCGTGAATGCACATGGTATACTTTTTGTGGTAGTGTATCATTTGGAAATCTTGATGGCAATTAAATAAAAGCACACTCAGTAAAAAAAAACTTATAGATTACACAATATTTCCTTCACAAACAGTCTTACTTGAGAACCCCAGTCTTTTTTCCCTCCTTTTCTTCTCTTCCCCACATGCACATATTTAAAAATGGGAAAGGAGAACATACCTGTAACTGTAGGTGGATGTCTGACCATTAGTAACCCTCAGCTGGAATCAGTGACACTCATCGGTAAAGAGCTCTTTCATCACACACTTGAAGAATATGCTTAGATGATGACTTTTTTTTTTCATCTTCATGTCATTTTCTAAAGTACAATATTGCTTTATCACTCTCACAGATGGCATGTATGTCATGGTGTACACTTAAGACACCTATATTACCAACTGATGCTTTTGTGTGTGAGTGTTCGTTTCACTTCCTTTTGTGGAAGTTACTAACACAGGTGGCGACCGAGAACGCCCTCACACTTACACCTGCTGATCCCGAACCTCCGTCATCTGCTGAGCCAAGTGAGTACTAAATGATTCTGGTGCCAAAAAAAAGTGGGAGGTAAAGAGATATAACACAAGACTTCTCAGACTTGGGAGATGATTGGGGAGTTTGTGTACGGAGGAGTAAATTTTAGGGCTGACAAATATTTGGTTACTTTCAAAAAATGTTCCCTTGACTCACCGACACCAAGCTTAGTAGTTTTAACTTGCTAGTTAAAAAAACTTTTCCTTTTGTTACTATATGTATTTGTGGCTTTCGCATATACATATAAATGCAAACAGTTGCATTTATATGTGAACGAATATGAATATCTAGCTAAAAGTTTTTTTTCTATAAATTTTGAATTCCACTCTCCTTAGTAAGTGACTCTCATCATAGGGAGACTGGGTGGGTTTAGTGCCGTTAAGGCATAACGTCTATAAATTCCATTATCGTACTGTACTTTTATCCAGGAGAATTTACGCTGAAAGAATCAACCATGTTTTTCTCTGCCTCTTAAGTGAATTTCATAATCAGAATACACTTCTTCAACTTGCGCTGTAGACATCAGATTCACATTTGTCCGTAGGGCAAACGTTCGCCAAGCAGGAAGGAAATCGTTTTCTCTACCGCCCCTGTGTCGGTGAGCGGCCATGTCTACATCGCTGTACTCAAGAGAAGTGTCATCCCGATACTGGATGTTTAGGTTATTGCGCAGCGACAGTATGTCAGAAGGCTGTGTGCTCTGCCTAGCTCGATGTAAATCAACGACAAAAGGATAGTGGCATGGAGGGGTTTCTTGTTCAAAGAAACTATTATTTCCCGTCAGGTGGATGGGGCTGGGTGTTGTTACACCATCAGGATATATCGCTCGAGATCGGATTTTGAGACGACACATCGTCTCAGGTAGGATTCTGTTGGATGCCATGTTTGTTTACATAACAAAAAGCACCAGAAACAAATAATACTCACTTGGCTCGCCGACAAAGGAGGTTCAGGGAGTCGACTTCGTTAGCTCACAGGGCGCGTTAGCGTTAGCTCAGTGCAAGTCACAGGACTGACGATCGCGCCGTTTGAGAGCACTTTTATACGCCCTGGGGGCGCTGCAGTCGTCGCTTGTTAACCCCTTATGTCATGTTGAACAACGTTTTGGCCCGCCTTATTTAAAAACAAGGGTCCAATGCATTACGACGCCCTTGTCATAAAGACACCAACCGGACAGGATAAGGTTAGCAGACAACACAGTAGTAATTTTATAAAACACGACTCACGTGTTGTATACAAGTCCTTTTAATTCTCTCACTCTTACAGCCGGTCGATAATAACTCTAATTAATGACCCATCATCACCGTCCCTTCTCTTGTTGTCTCCCCTGTACCAAGTAGCCATCCCCAGCACACCAAATGTATCTATCCTATTATCACGTACATGTCACTGGCGTCTTGACTGAGGTGTTAAAATACCTCATTCAAATTCTTTACCTGTATTCTTACTTTTTTTTTTGTTTTTAAATCGAACATGGGGTAAGACATTTACCCATACCATGTCAGAATGGAAAGTTAGATGTTACAAATTATCGAAAGAAGAATAGCAGACTGCTAGTCATCTTGTTATTTATGTTTATATTTTCGCATAAATCACTGTATATGCTTCTTCACTATTGGTATCACGCGGGCGCACATGGAATTCATAAATCTGAGGCTTTTAACGCTTTTAAAGGGTTAACACCGACGTCTCCAAAATTAAGAGTTTGCAAATGTTCACGGAAATGCTGATTAGGAAGTGAATTCGACACCACAAAGATTAAAAATGTTGTTCATGACCAAACTTTCATATGTTCAGCTATTCATAACAGTCGTATACAAAACAACACATTGATCGGTTCATAAATTAACTCAGTTTTAGTGAAGTCTACCTCTAGTTGCATGATAAGCATCGGTTGTCGCTTTAGCTCCCTCCAAACACTAGTCGATAAAATCTACAAAAATACAATCAACACAATATCACAAAACACGATCGACAAGGCGGCTTCTAAAGTTACCTGAAATTACTTCGAGCACACATAATTCATACGAGATTGATCGTGTATTGAGAAGTGAGCAGTGTCAGCATTATTAATAGCTTTGTAACCCTGGCAGGGCCTCTGTGGGGTTTCTGAGAAATAACCTTTCCTGGAACATCGCCAGCGCAGCTCGACCCGCAATCTCGACCCTGTTATCTCACAGGCTGACACACGCATCAAATTCGTTAGGATGCTACTGATTAAATGTTAATTAAACGTTTTACTGCATGATCTACCACGATCGACGTAAGAGAAAAAAATTATACTGTTCCTTCACTTTACTGGGTTATTTGCAGGGTTGTCCATGGGACATATTTTTCTATCCCGTCCCATCCCATCCCATGGCAATTTATGCCTGTCCCATCCCGTCCCATCCCACGGGATGTTTCCCATGGGATTCCCATGGTATTAACAATCCTGTGGACAACACTGAAAACCACTTTTCGGCTTTTGTTCTATAATTCCTGCTACTTCACATACAATAGATGATTCAGAGGAAAGATTTAAATCCTTGATGAATGAAATAACAGTAAATTTATTTTGCAATATCAAGTATCGACTACCATGGGAAATACAAATGTGTGCTGTCCCATCCCATCCCATCCCATGGGACGTTTCCTTTGGGATTCCCATTCCTATGGACAACACTGGTTATTTGTAATGAGTACTCTGATATCATCAAGGCTGTAATCAGTTCGTCTGTAATAAACCTCGCTTTTTTATTCAGCCATTATCACTATGAGTGTGTGGTATTCATTACATAGACTGCATCTACAAAACTTAATCGTTATGGTTTGTACATACTTCATAGACTTTTCAGCATGGCACCGCTTAGAAAATGCACCACTAGGATATTTAAATTCTGTATTCGAGACGTCCGCAGACATGAAAGGTAATGATCACACTACGAGCATATACCTCTTGGGTGTTTGCCATAAACGTTTGAACACCTGTACTACATAGTGCCCCTGGCTCCTTCCCGCACGCGCACACATCGAATACGAGTTAAGACATGCACAGAAAAATTAATTCTTGACATTTCACGTCACAAACGATCAATGACCAGAAGAGCCAACAAAAACACTTGGGTAGATATCAATCGTTATATACACTGAGTGCCCTTTCATGCTATGAGCTAGTAAACTGTTTACATTTACTGGATTCGTTTCTTTTCTTCTCTATGAGCCGTGTCTCAATCAGCCAATGTTCTTGAATTGGAAATTACATAGTAGATGTGTTGTGGCACCTGTGTTGAGACATGTCCTACCGGAAAAGTTCCATCAGCTCCCGTCGGGCCGCCAGGTCTGGGAAGGAGTGGATCAGCTTTTTCTTTATTTAAAGTAATAGTAATACATCCGTGAAACTGTTGAGTCTATGAAATGTATTTAGCAAATATGTATGTATATGAAAGATAAATTTATTCACTTTCAATGGTTTCATAGAATAAAGAAGCGCTTAAAGAGGAATTTTTACAATTAGAAGAAAATTACCTTCAGTTCGGTTTAATCTGTCTTGAGTACAGATGTCTTCTCTGCAACCAAAGATATTGTGAGCTTGAAGGTAGCTCTGTCCTCTGTGTATTTGAGTGATCTACGAAATGTTTATACTTTGTCACACTCTCATCACTCTGACAAATTGCTAACAGATTTTCATGAGGTCATTTCAGCTAAACTCTCAGAACCACTCTTTCGCACTCCCCCTTTTCTCCGTCTCTCTCTCTCTCGCTCATAATACCTGTTCAAGAAAGGAATCTCGGTCCAATATTTTATACATGTGTTCAATGAGAGGGACCTATAAATATTCGCCAGTATATATCTTTATTGTTGTAAATTCAGCAGTTACCAGTATTGTAATCTCGGACATCAGTAGTAATTTTTTAACCCTTTTTTTGTTGTTGATTTTTAGAAGGTAAAGTGCTTCCACCCGAAGGTGATTTAGCAATGTATTTAATGGGGGTCTTGGGGGAATGTGGGGAATGTAATTTTCTTTCACCGCTTGCTCGCTCTCTCCACTGCTGTACTTATCACCCTCTTAGGACTATATACAATGTACAAAGAGTACATGGAAACATCGAGTACCATGTAGGCCAGACCTGGGCAAAGGCCGGCCCGCGGGCCTGATCCGGCCCGCCTCCTGTCTCTGAGCGGCCCGTCCGCTGGCCCGCTGGCCCGCCCGCCAGTATATATATACTGTATATACAGTATTGGGTAAAGCTGAGTTAACTATATTAGTCCAGCCCTCTAAAACCATCCCAATTTCTGATGCGGCCCCTTGGGAAAATTAATTGCACACCCCTGGTTTAGGCGCTCTCTTGAACCAAACATTCTGGTGAACAACTCTTGCATCATTCACACACGCACGCACACGAGACGACTAGATGGTCCGGGTTAAAGGTGCTGAGATTAACTGTCGGGTCACGTGTGGGGTCAGACACCCGCCACAGTGGCTGTAAAATGTAATTCTTAACAGAGAAAACTGAGGGATAGGACTTTACAAAATCGACTCTTACTTGTAAGAAATAGTTTATTCGTTAGAATCACATTTCACACAGCATGCAGTGTATGAGTTGTTCTTACAAATTCTATCTTTCCAACCAGTTTCACATAATAAACAAGTAATTTCTGTTTGTTCTGGAATTGTGTGCACTTCTAGTTAGGTTATAATAACCAGTTAAGCTAAAACAGTTTAAAGTAAAAAAGTAAGCCATTATAAATTGTTTCCTAAGACATATGAGCTGACAAACTGTTGCTGACCAAAGTCAACAAAATACATATTTTTAAAGAACAAATAATTCAATCTTTCATTTCAAAATTCTCATCAAACAGCTGAGAGCCTCACCCAATTGTGGATAGACTGATCCTGAGTTAACTGTATTTTGAATTTCAGAATTGCTTTTCTCGCAACTAATTATCTGTTTTAAACGTCTATTTCGTACATTTATGTGAATTTAGGAATGTTATAATGTTCTCCAAATATTTTCATGTAAGTATCGAGAATTGTTTTCTCAGATGTAAGGGATATCATAGAACAACACATGAAATTTTTTGAATTGCATCGTGGAGCCTGCGATTTAGGTCCTGCAGCTTCATCTGATGCAGCTTCTCTCGGTCATCTATCGTCTTCTCCATCTTCTGCTTCTCATTTTCACGATCTGCTATGTCGTCCAGCAGCTTCTGTATCTGACTCTGGTGTTGATCTTCTCGAACTTTTCTCGCCTGACGTTCGTCGTCCAGACGCTCCTCGTACTGCTGTGTCATCTCCACCTGCTGCTGTCTGTTCTCTACACCTTGTCTTTCTCTTTCCCTCTCCTGCTCCATCTCTCTTCGCTCTTTCTCCTTCGCTCTTTCTGCTTCCTGTCGAAATGTCTTCATCTCCTGCTTCACCCTCTCAGCACTGAGCTGCTGCTTGTCTAAGGATTCCATTAAGGACTTCAGCTGTTTCTCCCTTTCCAACTCGTTCTTTCTCATTTGCTCAATTCTCTCTTCTTCTTTTCTTTCAAATGCTTTTCTTTGTTTTTCCGCTTTCTCTTCTATTTGCTTCATTTTCGCTTGTATCTCCTCATCGTTCTCTCTCATTCGTCCGTCTCTCTCCTTTTCCTTTTTTTCAAATTCCTTTCTTTGTTTCTCTGCTTCTTCTTCTATTTGCTTCATTTTCACTTGTACTTCCTGCTCTTTCTTTCTCATTTCCTCTTCCTTTCTTTCAAGTTCTTTTCTTTGTTTCTTTATTTCCATTTGTTTTTGCTGCAGATCCTTTTCTCTTTTATCGATTTCGTTCTTTTGTTTCTCCGCCTTTTCTTGTATTTCCTTCGCCACCTCCTCCTCCACGCTTTTTACCGATGTCGCTGTACTTAGGACACGTGTAAGGTTTCCCGCCATGAGCCTGACTCATCTTGTGTACCACCTCCAGCAACTGCTCCACCTGCGACTGCTTGTTGTCAGCCATGTTGTCAAAGACCACGTGGTCTAATCAGACAGAAAAAAAACTAAGACAAATGTAAAGTAAAAGATTTTCTATGAAAACGCTTTTTAACCATAACAAATGATGAAAAACATGTTTGCCTGGCCTTAATTCATCCCCCATCTTCGGGATCCGTGGTCTGGTGTAAGACAAACACAATCAGCAACAGTTGTTAAACATCGTGTAGTGTTTATCGTCATAAATCAGTGCAAGAACTTTTAGAATGTATTACTGCTCACGAGGGAGTCAACAGGTCTCACATTTAACCCACAAATACTTTACATCTGTGTTCGAAAAATATAATAATAAGAAAACAGCTAGAATGCTTTGTTATAAAATAAAACAGATGCTGAATTGTGTAGGTAATCGTAGGCTTTTAGTAGAATCGTCTGTATTTTTGCTTCTATGAAAAAAAAAACAGTAAACAATCACATCTACATACCTGATAAACATTTACCGTGCGACATTTGTGTAGCAACACGCAGACAAACAAGGTGAAGAGAACTGATTGCTGTTTACTACGAGAAGCCAGTCTTCTAAACCAAATACTAAAAAAGTGTACGAGCACTGATATGAGTGATGACCTGTTATCGTGACACGGGATTCGATCTCTGCTGTTCGTCAACAATTGTTATCTGCCGCATTTTTTTTTTTTTTTTTTTTTTTTTTTGAAGAATCGTCTGATCGTCTCTAGTCTTTTCTCAGTACAAACAGCACACGTCGCTCCCACTGGACGGTCCTCAGGTAACAGTTGTGTCAACTGAAAACAAGCACGGGAGTCACAGACCATGACTAATACACAGTTCTGTAGTAGTGAGCACGGGTCACATGACCTGCATCATAGCGATGGCGTCCCCGTCACCTGTGCAACAAGGTGATTCAGTGGTCTTATCTCTTTCTCTCTTTCTCCTTATCCACCCACCCACCATGGCCACCCAATGCAAGCAAGCTACGAAGTCGTGAACCTTCACCCCGACTACCACTAAGTAAAGGTAGACATCCTGTCTTTTGACTGGGCGATGATAGACAACGGGACGCATCCGTTAGAGATCTTTGCAGTATAAAATTCACTTCCTAGTCAGTATTTCGCACATCTTAAACCATTTCTTTTGGAGATGTGGATGTTAACCCTTTAAATGATCTGGACAGAAAGTTACTGTCTCTATGTGCATGCGCGCGCAATAGAAAGAAAACAGGAGTACTGTAGTTATTTATGCATGAATTGAAACATCAAATAATAAAACGACTTGGTCTGTATATTCTTTTTCTCGCGATCGTTGTTTTACGGTCTAAAATTGCCTTCTGACATAGTATGTGTTGTACCCGATGTCATTTCCCAATAAGAATATTAGTGAGGCCGTAGGTAAAGAATCAGTCTAGACGCCAGAGACACACGATGTAAGGATAGATAAATATATTTGCTGTGGTGGTAACAGTTATTAGTGACAGGGGAGACAACAACATGAGGGAGGACGATCACAGGTGATTAAAAGAGTTGCTAGCGACTGACTGTGTGAGAGAGAATTAAAAGTACTTGAATGCAACAAATGACTTACCTGTAATCAAATGACAAGTCACACAGACTGTGCTAGGTGTTAACCCGATCACTGTATGTGTCTCTATGACAAAGGCTTTGTAATGCGTTGCACTTTTTTTTTTTTTTTTTTTTACAAAAAAACAGAAAACATTACTTTTAGGTAAATGCAGCATGACATGAAGGGTTAATAAAGGGAGGACTAGCGCCACAGGGAGGTATCAAAACTCTCACCTGTAACAGTCGACAGTCGTGTCACTCGTACTCAGGTGCAACACAGTCTGTGGGATAACCAAGTCGACTCCCCGAACCTTCCCTGTCGGTGAACCAAGTGAGTGTTGCTTGATTCTGGTGAACTATTTTATTACTTTTAAAGCATTTTTATTTCCATATACATGTACAACACATAAATCATACAAAGAAGAATTCAAATTTAAGCAGCCTATATATATGCACACAAAACATAATATACACATAAGTCGATGCGAAATGAATACCAATGCAATCCATCTGTCACAATGTAAGCAAGAGTTTCTTTAATACTTGATAATCTTGACATAATCTAATTTCTAGAACGAGTCCCTTTCATTTCTCACAATATAACAACATATTAGTAACTGCGGCTAAACGTCGACCATAAGACTATTTTCTCAGTGGGATCACATCCAGCTGCGACAGTTTCACTTGTACTGGGGTTGTAGAACCTTCCGTACAGGTCGTGGATTGACTTCAGTGAAAGGTCATCGCCTTACCTAGACTGTACGAGAAGATGTCTTATCTGAATGAAGGACAACGCTTGGTAAGGGAGATAATCAAAGTCGTGACAAGTGCGGGGTCAAACACCCGATATAACGCTGCAGGTCACCCAGCAGGACACCCGCCACAGTGGATGTAAAATTTAATTGGTAACAGAGAAAAGTGAGGGATATGACTTCACAAAATTCATTCGTGTCTTATAAAAATATAGTTTATTTGTCATAACAAATTGTCATAACAATGTCATTTCACACATCATGCCGTGTATGCATTATCTCAGTGGTTCTCAAAGTATTTCGAACAGCGGACCACTTTAAAAATCTAAATCAAATACTAAAAAAGTGTACGAGTACTGATATGAGTGATGACCTGTTATCGTGACACGTGATTCGATCCCTGCTGTTCATCAACAATTGTTATCTGCGGCTTTTTTATTTTTATTTATTTGTTTTTTTTTTATTTATTTATTTATTTTTTTTTTTTTGAACAATCGTCTGATCGTCCCTAGTCTTTTCTCAATACAAATAGCAGACGTCGTTCCCACTGGACGGTCCTCAGTTACAAGAACCGTTAAATGAAAAGAACCACGTGAGCACAGACCATTATTATTACACAGTTCTCTAGGAGTGAGCATGAATCACATGACCTGCATCGTATTGACGGCGTCCCCGTCATCTTTGCATGAAGCTGAATCACTGGTCTTATCTCTTTCTTTTTCTCCCCATCCGCCCTCCAACCCACCCACCTGTCATGCGATAACTAGTATAGGCTATAGTGTGGGCTTACACGTCTGTTCTATCCACGAGACAAGCGTACGCGTCGACAAACTGACTGGAAGAAGGTGGACTAGAGCCTCGGGCTTGTACCACTTAAAGCAGGGCTGGGCAATTTATTTTCCCAGGGGGCCGTATGAGAAATTGGGAGGGCTGGAATAATATAGTTAACTCAGTTTTACCCAATACTGTATATATATATAGTATATATACTGGAGAGCGGGCCAGCGGGCAAGCGGGCGACCGGATGCGGCCCGAGGGCCGCCTCTTGTCCAGGTCTGACTTAGATCTCGAGTCACTGAACCGCGCATCGCTGACGTCACGACGGTCACATAAAGTGGGGTCAGGTATTGTTCCATGCTCTCATCCATCACAATCCATTTTCTATCAGTGTTTCCCGTAAAGGAAAGAGCAGACATTCTACAGCTGTATGTGCCATGAGCTATAACTATCTTATTATTATATATAAAGTAGAATTAGGGACAGAGCCTAGCATCGCTTAATTTTGCCTTCTCATGCTCCATGAACTTATGGAGGCAGTTGCTCCTGGCTCTACATGTTACAGCAGACAACTCACAGTAGAAAAATTGCTTCCGATTGTCAACTGTACTGTCTACTTTGTGTGAAAGAAGTTATCATTTTTATTTTGCTTTCTCATTTTCCGATCTCTGCTTGTTTTTGAATAAGAATGCTTGACCATGCATTTGTGTATGTGTGTGAGAGAGAGAGAGAGAGAGAGAGAGAAGGGGGAAAGGTTTTACAAAATTAACTCTTGTCTTGTAAGAATTTATTTATTGTAATCACATATTACATAAAGCATGCAGTGTATACATTCATCTTGTATCCGATCTTTAAAACTATTTCACACAAAATAAACAGATAATTTTCTATTTGCTAGGAGTACACACGCTTGTTAAGCTCTTACAGTTAAAGAATAAAACTCCATTAAGCTGAAACAGTTTAGATAATCTAAGGCAGGGATGCCCAACCTTATGGCCCGCGGGCCATATCCGGCCCGCGAAACTTCTGCCCACAGTGCAGGAAATCGGCATGTTAGTAATAAAAAAAAAAAAAAAAAACGAAAAAAAAAAAACGAAAAAAGGGAAGAAGAAGTATTTATCCCCACGTAGGGGCGTCTCTCAATCTTTTTTTCGATGGACGAACATTTCGATTCAGTGCTCTGACTTGGTGTCTCTTCATGCAGCCGGACATTCAGAAGTTGGTTTCGGGTAAACAACTTCAAATATCCCACTAATTACTACATAATTAATGGTAAGTACAACTTGTTTCTAATAAAAAATGGTATCTGCTCTATTTTTTTTCTTTTTTATATTTTTGCGGTGAAGTGGCCCGCGACACGGCTGTCCGAAATGGATATGGCCCGCAGGCCGAAAAAGGTTGGGCATCACTGATCTAAGGAATCTCTCGAATCTTTTCCAACAAAACTGTTACTAACCATCATGAACATATCATAGATGACTCCGGTATATAGCCGTATATACACAGTTCAATCTTTTGTATAAAATCCTGATTAAACATCAAACATCAACATCAAACATCGCCAAATGGCAGACAGCCTGCTCTCATATTTAAACAATGTTATACTATAAGGTCCCTGATTATAAATATTTGAGGATATTTGTACCTGTATTTTTATACCGGACTGCTTTTCTCGATACTGTTTCACACGTTAGTTGTGTGAATTCCCTCAGGAGTGTGATACTGTTCTCCAAGTACTGATAGTTGTTGTTACCAACAAATCCTAACCTCAGAGGTAAGGCAGGTCATTGAACAACACATGAACCACGCTTCCCTCTGGCTATCTGCTCCCGCAGCTCTCGCAGCTCCCGTTCATAACGACTCTCCATTCTATCTCTCTCTATCGCCATTCTCTGCATCCGACTCTCCATCTCTGCTTTATCCATCTCCAGGTTCTCCATCCTTGTTTTCTGACTTTCTACTACACTATACAGCTTCTTCATATCTGTCTGATAGCGATTTTCACGTTCTTTTCTTTCGTTCTCCATTCTGTTCACCTCGCTCTGATGTTGATTTTCTCGATCTTTTCTATCCTTCTCCAGCTTCATCATCTCCGCCTGAAACTGAACTTCCCGAAGTTTTCTGTCCTGCCGTTCCTTCTTCAGGAGTTCCTCGTACTGCTGTGTCGTCTGCTTTATCTGCTGCTGTCTGTTCTCTAGAGCTTGTCTGTCTCTTTCCCTCTGCTGTTCCATCTCTTTCCGTTCTTTCTCTCTCGCAGTTTCTGCTTCCTGTCGAAATTTCTTCATTTCCTGCTCCATCCTCTCAGCACTGAGCTGCTGCTTGTCTAACGAAGCTTGTAAGGATTTCAGTTGCTTCTCTCTTTCTAACTCATTGCGTTTCATTTGCTCTTTTCTCTCCATTTCCTGTGTCTCAAACTCAGATTTTTGTTTCTCCGCTTCTTCTTCCATTTGCTTCATTTTCGCTTGCATTTCTTCATCTTTCTTCCTAATTTGTTCATCATTCTCTTTTTCCTTTCTTTCAAATTCTTTTCTTTGTCTCTCCGCTTCCTCTTCTATTTGCTTAAGTTTCTCTTGGATTTCCTTTTCTTTTTTCTTTCTTTGTTCCTCTCTCACCTTTTCCTTTCTTTTAAATTCTTTTCTTTGTTTCTCTATTTCCACTTGCGTTTCCTCAATCTGTGCCTGCATCTCCTTCTCCCTTTGCTCTAGTTCTTTTTTTTCTCTCTCAGCCTTTTCTTGTATTTCCTTCGTCTCCGTCACAAGTTTTCGCCCGTACGTAGTGTCCTTGACCTCTCTCTCCTCCACCTCTTGCATTCTCCTCGCCACTTCCTCCTCCACCTTTTCACCGATCTCACTGTACTTAGGACACGTGTAAGGTTCCCCGCCATGAGCCTGACTCATCTTGTGTACCACCTCCAGCAACTGCTCCACCTGCGACTGGTTGTTGTCAGTCATGTTGTCAAACACCACGTGGCGGTTGTCGCACTCCCTCAGGACCGTGCGGAGACTATCAGGGGACTCCATTAGGAGGGACTCAATGCTCTTCTTTTTCTTGTTCAGGTCGTCACCACGTGTGAAGATAATGATCATGTATTTTGTTACACGGGGGTCCAACAAAGCCTTCAGCCTTTCGTACACTTTAGTGTCCTCCTCAGTAAAGCGGGTACCCAGCATGATGACGTAGAGTATGGCTGTGATACCCGGGTGCAAGCAGGCGAGGGCTTGAACAACATCCGCCGCCACCTCCTCGTTTGTCCTACTGGTGTCGAACAGACCCGGCGAGTCCATGACCTGTAAAGGTCGATTGTACAATCACATCAGTTCGCCAAGTTATGACAAAATCCCTATTACTACTTCCTGTCTTCAACTTGTTCTTGACTTGGGTGTCTGGACTTGAGGGACTTCATGAAGGCCTGTCTATCTTCTTAATAAATATGTAAAAATGATTGTGTTAGTTAACTAGTGTCAGTGACCCAAACAATAGGTGTCCTACAGGGGAAAAGATACACAAACCTCAATCAACATCCCATTTCGTTCTTTGCGGCGAAGAGTCCAGGTGCTAGTGACTGAGGTAAAGTTGTAGTCGCTGTCAAAGAGTTCTTCTCCAAATATTGTGTTTCCCGTTGAAGTTTTGCCGGATCCAGTTTTCCCGACGAGTAGAAAACGAAGTGTCTGATCTGTTTAGGTGACAAAAGAACGGATTTTTCTCTTTTAATATTACCCTCCTTTAAATGAGGAGGAATGTATTGTTTCTTCGTTCTTTATTCCTCGTTTTACGCTAATGTTTTCAACCCATCCGTAGTAAGAAGAAAGCACTCCGACCTGTGAAATCCGTACTAAAGCAGTCTAATAGAGTCGGAGTCAGTCTTATATATCAAGTTCTAACCATAAACACAAGCATGCCAGCATTTATTCCTATCTGACATCTACCATCCATAAATGATGCACATGATTTCATTTATTAATAAAATTTCGATTGAAGGATAGTAAAAACTATACGAAGGTTAGGTAGACCGACTGGAATTTATTCATTTAAATGAGTTTACGATATGTTAGTCCCTTCAAAATAAGAATCTTGTTCATTAAAGATGACATAACTATCTTTGAAACTCCGTTAGCAGTTGCTGTGTCTGTGTTACTTATATCCCCATCTCCATGGTAGAATTTATAAAAAATACAACTAGTAATGACTTTTCAGCACATTTAACATACGGAAGCGTGAGGCTAGGTTTTATATTAGTAATAAAGTTGATTTATCTAGAACTTGACTCCACCATGAAGGACAGACTCACGGTGGGCACAAAGAAATCACAGGGCTGGTCTCAAAAGTTACGAGCTGACTGTGGACCTGTTAGTGTATCTACTCTTGTTATAAACATCATGATCGCCATCACAATATATGCAATCTACAGTCTTCCTGAACCTTCGTCGTCGACAGTAAAGTTACAGGTATAGAGGTCAAAGGTGACTCCTCTCTGAGGATAAAGGGCTATTTCGCAGTTTTCTCCAGGTGCACAGATGTCATAGACACAAGGGTTCAGAACCACGGACATGGTTATAAAAACCTGAATGCAGTTGACCCTTGAGCCATTAACCCTTGCTAATAATAATCACTAAAATATGAGTTACCTCAAAACAGACTGTATGCAGCCACCTAGTTCTGATTTTGTGTTTATAAACAGTAATTGCCCGGAATGTTTGAAGGAATGTTATAAAATGTGTTGGATTTATTGTAAATTAAATAAAGAAAATATCGTTTCGCAAGTTATCTTAAACTGTTTAAACACGTAACAAAATAAATACAAAAAGACACACCCACCTACAGAAGGCTTGCTGAGAGCCATTGTGTCAGACTATTTCAGGACGATGTCCCAGAGACGAAGTAACTACACTGTTGTCACTGCACACCACGGTCTTATATGCCAGAGAAAGGTGTGAAAGCACTAATACATTTAATAACTTTGTGTTTTCCGAAAACTGTGAGCTTGACGTGTGCTTGGGATGCTAACATTCCCCAGGAAGTCATTTCGTAGCTGGTTTTCAAAAAAAAATTGTTTGCACAGTGAAAAATTGTTCGTGATAAGATTTCGACCCGCAAATTATTGCTGTCCATTGAGAACAAAGCGTCGTGTGGGGCCAGTTTCTGAAAAATCTGTCCCCTAAAATTTATAACATGTTTGCAATTCACAGTGCTGAAAGATAAGCGTCTTTAGACGATTCGTGCCTCACTCTCAAAAAGATAAATTTCTCTCTCACACACACATCCGGGAGCGCATTATAATCTCTGTAAAGAAGGGAGGACCATGCTCCAATCTTTTGATATGTTTGCTTTGGCAGAGTGCAAACAATCATCAATCAGCCAACTTCCGTCAGTATAACATTTTAGGTCCACTAAGGTGTCTCCGTGCACTGTTTCTTGTCAAGGTACGCCCACTGTCCTTTCCAGGCCCGGTATGGGATCATAGAGGACATGTTCGCGATTTCCCAAAAACACACGTTGGTAAAACACAGCATTTCGACATCTGAACACGTGCAGTCGTTTTAGGAAACCACCCTGGCGATCTTTTTTGAGAAACTTTCTTGCTCTTTCTTTGTCTTTCTTTCGGTCTCTCTCTCTCACCTTTGAGCTTGCTCTTACTATTCCCTGTTGTCTTCTTAGGTTTCTGTGTACTTCACATTTTACATTGATTTTAATGTGCAACCAGATTTATCTTTTTCTGTTTCATTCCTTATACACAGTTTCTTCGTATTTTTTATACTACAATAGATGTTTGTCCACATTCTCCCTCCTTGTATGTATTAAGCCAGCACATTTATAGAAATAATGATAAATGAGGATTTATAGAGCGTTTACTCACACTCCTACTGAGCATGCTCTTAGCACAAGTTTCAAGATTTGGTCTTTGTCGCTGTATTAGTGCATTTTGTCTGTCTGTGAACTGTTGCCCGTTTGTATGCCTACCAACAGCCCATAGTAGTACTCGCACTCCTGTAGCACCTGTGCCAGGTGAGATGGAGCCGAGGCCAGCAAGTTCCATTATCTTGTTGCTTTGTCTCACAGCATCTCCCTGTGTGAAGACCATCAGCATGTACTTGGTGACCTCCTCGTCTAACTTTGTCTTGAGTCACGTGTACACGTCCGACACCTCGTCTGAGTAGAGTACGATCATGTATCGAACATCATCTGGTTAGCAAGGCAGAAATCTGAGTTAACAGACAACAGCTGGAGGATGTGCAGTTCTTTAAACACCTACGACGGTGGCTCTCGGGACTACGAATCATGGTAGTGAGCACTTGTGGAAGAGCGCATGACTGAACAAAATGTTCGTTGTAATCCCTGTAGATGTTGAGAATTGACCTTCGTCATTCTCAAACTAATTGTCGGAGAAGAAAGACATTGTGGAGATTGGAATGTGTGAAACTGGGAATGTGAGTGATTGCTTAGATAAGATATTACTGGGGTAAAGTAAGGGGAGAACAAAGAAGAGACCACCTTCAGCAGTCTGCAGTGTTCGCATAGCCAGCACCAGCTGTACAGAAGTGTCTTTGTAAGGGTGTGTGTTTGTGTGTGTGTGTTTGTGTGTGTGTGTTTGTGTGTGTTTGTGTGTGTGTGTGCGTGTGCGTGTGCGTGTGTGTGTGTGTGTGTGTGTGTGTGTGTGTGTGTGTGTGTGTGTGTGTGTGTGTGTGTGTGTGTGTCTGTGTGTGTGTGTCTGTGTAAGTGTGTGTGTGTACGGACGTGGATAATCAAAAACTCCCGATAACTGAAAACGTGAAGCCCCTGTACAGGTCTTCGTGATTTGTTATGAGAAGGAACACGTGTGAAGAAAAAAGAAAAGACAAGTAGTACATGTAATAAAGTCCATACACGGTGTTTTTATGTTTGGTAAATACTCATTTTGTATTCTAAATAATTTCTCGCTGCTTACCATTTCGGTAAGTCGGACAAATCCTTCTCGGGAAGATTAAACTCACACAGTCCATTTTTGACATGAATGTGAATCGAGGTAATTATTTGGGAAATCTTTAAATGTGAGTCTAGTCATCATCAGTATTATACAAAGCTTGCTAAACGACAATTCAGTCCATTCCTGTGATCTCGTTTGTAACACAAGCGGCCCAGTGGCGCAACTGTTAGCGACTGTCACCAATACAGTGAAGGTTGGCTGCCCAGAGTTCAGTTCTCGTCTTGGGCACGCTGTTCTTTCTCTGCACGTGGCATCTGTTTACAGGGCTGGCTGCTTGCCGTAATATAGCCTTAGTTGCTGGCTCGGCGTAAAAATCCAGTTCTCCTCTCCTGGTTTGCAACACAGAGAAACAACAACTACTGGGCAGAGAAGATAATTCTTAGTGTTCTCTGCACTTGAGATTTATGGTGACTTACTTCAGCTGTCTGTATTCCTCCTAATCATGAAAATCTAATAGCTATGCAATTATACCAGAGTGATTGATAAATGTTGTGATGAACATTGTAACAGTATAAGTGAACATTGGTAAATATACAAGATATATTCTATGCATTTAATTATTATCAGACTGAAAGGTGGAAGGTCTTACAAACACACAATCATCAAAACACTAGAAGCATAACACATAACAAATGGTCTAATGCTTCTTTAGCTTTTTATTGTTACAGTTTTTCACGCTGGTATATGTTAGTTTATACACTGCAATACAAAGACTGAATTAAATATATTTATGGGCAACTATGCTTGATAATTAACTGTGACTCAGAGAACTTTAATCACGAAAATAGTTTGTTGGATACTTCAATATTAAAGTGTTACAAATGAAAAAGTAAGACAACATTAATATCATTATATTATAGAACATCAGCCTGTGCATTGCCAGCATATCGCATTTAATTTCTACACTTTAGTTACTTTGTGTTCAAGGTAACAAAACAAAAACACATTTGGAGACAAAAAGTGGGAGTTTAGGATTTTGGTTAACAATCTAAGTTCACAGCCTGTTTCCTCAAACCTTGGTCAAGCTTGTCATCTTAGTGGATGTACTAAACAATCTCAGGGCGGCAATGAGGCCGACATTGTCATCGTTCATCGGTATTGAGACTAATAACTTTATAGACCTGAAGTATGTATAAGACCGCATTAAAAATGTTAAAACATATGCAAGAAATATAGTTTGGCAATAAATATTTGTTTAATTTGGTTAAAGGCATGTAAGTACAAATAAATTGAAACATTAGTGGCACAGGACACAAGTTAGGAGATACAGGAAGGGATGCATATTACTTAAAAGACAAATAAAAAATATAGAATTTTGTCTTTATAAAACACCAGTATGCTTTTAGACATAAACAAAACTGTCACCTTGAGGTTAAATTTATGTAACAGATCAATAAAGAAAATGAACATTAAAAACCAAATGACACGAACGTGTAATGATGTTGAGTTAAAAGTCTTGCAGTCAATAAAAATAAAATCATAAGTTAAATACAAAGTCAGTTTCTTTCATCTACTTTTGAAAATTAATAGTTAAGTGAAGCAGTAAACTTATAAAATTAATAATCATAGCTAATGAAGCTTATATATACACACACACACCCCTGTTGAAGTACAATACATGCTGTATTACATGAAAGTTTACTTATTCACACTTCTGAAGAGAAAAAAATATTGTATACACACACAATGGTCGCTATCAATATCCTCCAGCGGCGGCGTTAGGGGGTGGCAAATGGGGCGGCCGCCCCAGGCCCCGCTCTCGAAGGGGCCCCGCGCTTCAGCCCCGATGTCATCTTTATGACTTATTGCTAGCTGTGTTAAAAAGTTGTAACAAAAAATTGACGTTCAGAAAACACGTCTAAGTTCTAATTAATCAAATTATTGAACCCATGTCTTCACGTTAAACCCGACAATAATAACAAGCAGTTTATTAAGTTATCGTCACCATATTATTTCGCTTTAAGAAAAAACCGCTACTGTCACAAACGGTGGGAAAGGTAACGAACAATTAAAACACTAAATTCGTGCCTTATTTCGTGAAATTGATCCAGCCTATCTAACTGTATATAAATCAGTGCTTCCAGCATCATATCAGGGATGGTGATACACGTACTCCATTACCCCGGCCCCGCGCGGATGGTCGGCCCCAGACCCCGCGTTTTCTTAACGGTTCCTAACGCCGCCTCTGATATCCTCATTTCCAGATGGCAACAACATTTCACAATTCGTTTCTCTCGTCACTAGCAGCGAGTTAATTTTTTTCCCTTATTTTTAGCTTCGAAATGGACTGGTTACAGTACTCCAAATCCACGACAAGCCGTCAGTCACTGTACCAAGGACACCTCTTTGCTCGTTTTGCGCAATGCTCTCTTTGAATCTTCTCATTTCTTCTTCATAAGCCTTGTCTTTTGCTTCTCGGGCCTTTCTCATTTCTTCCATGACAGCTTCACTGCGTTTAATTCGTTTTTGCTCTTCTTCTTCCATTTTCCTACGATCTTCAGTTTGCTGCTTTTTTAATTTATTCAACATGTCCTCTTTCTCTTTTTCAAGAATTTTCATTCGCTTTTCTAACTCATTATCACCCATCCTGCTTTGCTCTGCTTGTTCCAACAACACCTGCATTCGTTTTTCTACCTTTTGTTCAAGATCGGCAGCTTGTTTCTCGCGCTCTTTTTCTCGTTTCTCAAAATCATCCTTAGCTTTTTTGGCCATTTCTTCCAATAATTTCGTTTTTGTCTCGAGTTCCTTGATGTAGCGTGTATTTTGAATTTCTTTCTCTTCTACTGCCATCATTCTGTTCTGAATTTCTTCCTCCATTTTATCTTTGACCAACATATATTTTGGACAGGCATAGCATTGGTTGTCATTTTCTTTTACCATTCTTGTCACGATGTCAAGCAAACGACGCACTTGCGGCTTTTTGTCAGCTGCCATGTTGTCAAAGACAATGTATCTTTTTCCACAAGCATGCAAAATGTCTTTTAGTCCCTTAGGCGCTTCTCTGATAATGTCCTCAATAGTCTCGCCATTAGCAGTCAGGTTGTCTCCTCCAGTAAACACAATGACCATGTACTTAGTGACTTGTTCATCAAATATCGCTTTGAGGCGCATGTAGGTTCCCTCCTCTTCCTTTGTGAAGCGTCCAATTCTTAATATGAACAGAAAGGCGTGAGCGCCGGGATGCATGAGAGCCACTGTCTGCACAACTTTCTCAGCAAAGGTATAATCTCTTTCTTTTGTGTCAAAGAGTCCTGGAGAATCAGTGATCTGTAATTAAAAGCAAATTACTGAAAGTTCGTCTCTAGCCATCAAAGACTAACGAAATTAATAGTGAATGTTTGTCAGCTGAATTCGTAACTTAAAATTGTTTCTGTTCAAGCAAAGCTGTGTACAGCAATAGTGGTCAAGCAAGTGTACATGTAGATGGTTTGTTGTGAATAAGGCTGAACAAGTGTACTTTTTCTCCTTCAGTATTTTAAGGGATTTGAAAGCGAGAGTTCTTAGAAAATTCCTAAAAGCATTAAAATTATACGAAAGGAAAAACTTTATGCCCTTTTTCTCTTGAAATAGGTAAATCATTGGCAATAGTCAGTGATGTCCCTTTGCCTAACTGGTTAGAGGGAGACTGCTCTCCCTCATTTTTCTTATCTGCCTGTTGATCTGCGTCAAGTTTTGTGTCTTTTATTCAGTTATTTGTGCATCTGTTATGTCATGTTATGCGTTCTAGAAATGATATCTATGTTGAAGCCACTTTTTATTCATTTATACGATTTCTACTGCCACATGTACACGATATTGCCGTTACTCAAGTTTAAGATGTGTGGATCAGCAATGTCGACGTAAGACTGATTCTGCTCCTGCAGTCTCCCCAGAAAATGTTTGTCTTCGCCTATGTCTGCAGCACTTTCATTTTCATTTGCAAGAAAAGTTCCCTAAACGTAAGAAGATAATTCATCAAATGGCTCTCGTTGTATTATGTTTTACTGATTTTTATCAAAGTAATTATGCCTAAACTGCTGTAATCGTGAATTGTTGAGGTCAAGTCGTGGGTCCATGTGCGAATAACTACCACAAAACGGCTTTTAACTTGAAAACAGCAAAAGTAGCAAAAGGATCATCTAAAGTGCTTAGGGTCGACTTTGTGTAGTTTTACATTTTTATGAATTTTCGGCCATTAAGACAACAGGGAAAAACACTGTCGTGTTAAAATAAAAGTCAGAAATTATCTTTGGCAGTGATGGGCAGTTTAACACAAAGAAGCATCGTTGAAATCATCTAATTGCAACACAAGAGCTTATAGAGCGCAGTACTACTCAACATTCCACTTCGAGATTTCTCTCAGACAACAGCGGGAGTTCGTCAAAGATGACTTCGTTCTCTTGTTTTGTTGAACATTTTGAAACACCATTAAAGAAAGCCGCAACAGCCACCCCGCCTCCATTTCCTTCGGTGGGAATTTGCTGTGGAAACTAGGACTGACAAGAACAGTCATGGTCAACACCAACAGACAGAGTAAAGCAGAGATATAGATGACTGGAGTACAGCTCGAGGATGTAAGCAACCTTAACGATGTGGATCCTGTATTTTCAAAAATGGCAGAAGTACGATAGACATTTGTGTCAGGATTGTAACAAACGGCAGAAAGGACCAGACCAGCCAGGGTCTGCAGTAGCAACAGCAGAATTAACACAAATTCTGTGCTAACGATCTTTTAGTCTTGTTATAATATATTGTCTTCAACATGTCTTTTTTGAATAAGCCTGAATTTTTGATAGTTTTCACGAAGCTGGAATCTGTATTTTCTGAAAATACACCTTATTTTGCGGCGTTTATCCAAATAACTGTGGTATCCAAAAGCTAAAATACCACTGTGATATTTCTTACAATGGTGAACTAACAATGTACACAAAACCTCTCTGTCTGTATTACTTTAAAATAAAGACGTCTTAGACAATCAGAGAATTTCAGAGAAGTTTAAAGAATAAATGTACATAAAATACCAGTACAAGTAGAATTTTAAAGTATCACGAATTAGTAATTTTTGCTAATATGAGATTGTACTAGATTCGTGTGTACCAACTCTGTACTGTTTTCCATAGCGAGAAACAAGCAAATTTTTTCCGAAATAATATATCGAATGTCACAAAGAATAAATTGTCAAAGCTGCTCATTTGCTGTCTGCTACTCTAAATTGTTCAGGCCTTTCACACAGTGTGAGCTTGAGCGTGTTTACTTGTTTGCGTTGCTACTGACTGATAATTAATTTTACTTTCTATTATTATGTAAACATGCATAAACGTACCTCAACTTTCATATCGAAGACCAGGCCCTGGTGTATTTGACACGTTGATGTCTCAGAACTGAATCCCACAGAGGTCTGAAATTTGTTCTTGCCAAGTATCGTGTTCCCAGTCTTGCTTTTACCAACCCCAGTCTTACCCACCAGCAGGAGTCGAAGACCTGTAAAAGAGTCTTTACACATGTAAGAATACAACCATGCACATCATTACAAAATATCTTCCGCAAAAATAAAGAGTACAAAAGGAAAAAAGTACCATTATGTTGTTATAATATTGAAGGTTGTTGTCTACTATCAACAACGTAATTCCAGAGCAATCCGTCACTACCTGACTTTTCAGTCTACAAACTCTCTTGTTACTTCTCTTTTCTGTATCTACAGGAACTTATTTGTCGCTTGCAGTCTACGATGTGTATATACAAGTAACGAGACTGGTGTCACAATTTATTTTAACTCCTAACAGCAAAATGCATGATTTCTCATTCAAACTAATCCCCCCCCCAACCCGCCGCTTTCGAGTCTTTTCCATCCATCTGTTCCATTCTTTCATGCACTGCTGGAAAGATTGTTCTGGATTGGCCCCTAAACTTCATCATTACGGCTTTCATGATGGCTTTCACGCCTATTAAAAACGTTTTCTTGATTATTCCTTTGAATTTGGGGAAAAGAAAAAAGTCACATGGAGCAAGATAAAGTGAAAATGGAGGTTGTTCCAGTTCGGCGTTGTTCTTCTCGGCCAGGAACTCCGGGCGTTGTTAGCAGGTTCATTGTTGCACTATTCCTGGCTTTTAGAGCTAACCACACGTCGATCACTCAGTTTATCACCTGGCTCACGAGCCCCTACCCCTGCAAATCTCTACGTGTGATGTAACGTATAGAAAGATTTTAAAACGGGAAAAAAACATGCACAATACATTCAATGTGAAGACTTCTCTTGTGAGGCCAGAAAGTCTTTGAATCTTGTTAACAAACAGTTTTTGCAGACTTTACGGAGTTTGAGCATCTCTTAAGTCTTTTGTAACGTTTCACAGTGATCATGTAAAATACTTTGTCGTCTGCCTACTTACCACCTCTTCTTACCTTACCTTCAAATCGCTCTTTGTTACTTTCGACATTTTCAGTGAATGAAGCCATCGCTTGGCTATTCTCCATGTTCAGTCCCTTCACGGCCTTATCCAAACGCAGAGACTGTGCCTTTGTTAGCAAATGTTTATCTGAGTACTGCTTTATTTCTTCTGATGTCAGGAAAGAGAGATCTTCCAAGGATGTAAAGCCATCCTTATCAAGTATTTTCAGTATTTCAAGAGGAAGGTTTACTCTGTGTGCCCATTGTTTCATTTCTGCATAACAGATAAAATATTAAACATCAGAGTTTAAAACGAGTGAGGATTAATGTCAACTGAAAATTGAAACTAATTTCACCACCACTAGCAACATTTAACACCGCTGAGCCGTCATGTTAGGACATAGCAGTGGATGCTGTCAACTGTCTAAGAATGTACCAAGACATTTGCACAATAATCTCTAAATGAAACCATTTGTAACCTGGCGAAAAAGAAGGCAAGATAAATTGGCATTGCATTCTTTATATTCAATCACATTTGCATCGTCAATGAGCCGTCTTCTAAGTAATTTGTGGGATGTATTCATATCAGTTAATCTACATGCAGTACATTATGCTTATCTGACTAGTCTAAAAATGGTTCTACACTCAATTCAGCTCTCTACAAAGATATACGAGCACACACACACACAATATAAATTAACTTTGTCGATTAAGAGGAAGAAATGAAAGTAGGGATCTCAAAGAAGACCCAGACCGTCTGTTTGCAAAGATTAAAAAAGTGAACGTAGACT
The DNA here is from genome assembly GCF_003073045.1 of Pomacea canaliculata. Lineage (NCBI taxonomy): Eukaryota > Metazoa > Mollusca > Gastropoda > Architaenioglossa > Ampullariidae > Pomacea > Pomacea canaliculata. The sequence continues at coordinate 40,513,526 of NC_037592.1, read as the reverse complement.
GAACTTAAAGCCGTCAAGGAATGAAGTGATGGAGGTACTTGTTTTCGGGGCCAGCTTCTTTGATGGAAGTGGTTATCTTTTCTTACTTGTTATGTTATCTTTCCTATACATCCATGGAGTCAGGTACCCATTCCCGACAGGTTGATCGACATGGGGAAGAAATGTCAGCTTGTAATGTCAAATTGTTGAGTGAGAGGGAGAATGTTAAAAAGCACAGGCGTTACATAAAACCATAGTTTGACAGTTATTTATGTTTCTATAATTTCTTTTTCTCTATTTCCTCTCCTCTTCATAGTCACAATAAAATGTTTACCATACCTTCATATTTCTGAGATGATTTAGCTTGAACTTGATGATGATCAAAATTGTCACTACCCATAATAGTGGCTGCGGATTTCTCCACGTTTAGTCTCTCCACGGCCTTTACCAGGCGCAAACATTGTGCCTTTGTAAGGTGATCAGGGCACATATCATTTATTTCTCCTGATGTCAAAAAAAAGAGATCTTCCAAGGATTCAAAACCCTGTTCTCTCAGTTTGCTCAGGGTTCCAGGAGCAAGCTTTTCTCTTTGTGCCCATTGTTCCATTTCTACACACAAAAAAAAAATCACAGTAAGGAAATGTGACCATTTAGTTATATTGAAATGTTGTTTAATCTAAGTACTTCTTCAAGAAGCAAAGGTATCAGCTGTGAAAATACCTTTTGGTGAAAGATGCTATGTAAAACAAGAAAAAGAAGAGAGAAGGAGCTAAGAAAAGGAGAAGACAGTGGGTGGACAGGAGAAGTGAAAGTGAGTGAGAAGCGATTGTCTGGAATTTGTATGAATCTTCCTTCCTTCCTGTGTGAAATATTTATTCAATCTACAGTGCATGGGCAACTATGCGGTTTTTTCGCTAACTCCTGGCTGCTGTGTGAACGACTGAGTGGATCCCGTTGGATACCAGAAGTAGCTTACCTTCTGTCCCTGAACTTGTGTCAGCCAGCCAGCTTATCTCATCCTCATCTGGTGCTAGTCAAAAGATAAATGAATAAATGAAACTAACAGGGTATCGTATTCAAACTTCTACTACTTTGGTCAGTTCCTGTAGCTTAGCTTGAATTTGCAATACATGCGGTTCCAATATTTTTACTAAATTCTAGCACATTAAGGATTATCCCATATAATACAATGTATATGAATGTGTTAGTAATCAAGGATGTCAGAAAATAGATTACTTGGGAAAAGTTTAGATTCACTATACCTTTCACTGGTAGACTTGTTGGAGTAATTTTCTGACCTTGTTTGCGATTAAACATTGGTTGTTTTTCCAGTGTGTTTTCACTGTACTCGCTTTTGTTGAGTGCATGACCTGCAGAACTAACCTCCTGTAATTGTTTAACTGCATTTAGAAGGGCTAAAACCTGCGCATATGGTAGATTGTGTGCTTTTTGAATGTTGGTAATATGATCTGGAGTCAGAAGCCTAATCAGTTCCAAAGAGGTAAAACCGTCTGTTCTGAGAGCTTGAACTGTGTCTGTAGTGAGCTTAGACCTTGCTGCCCAGTCCTTCAGGTCATCTACAAAAGTACAAAACACTTCTTGTCAGCTGTCCATCGTTATTCATACTTATCACTATCACATTTTGTCTCATAAATCAAATTAAGCATTAAAGCCTCTGATAATCTCTCCCTCTCACACACGCGCACACACACAGTTAGATGCATACTTATCCACCGACATGTGCACGTGTGTTTACTGTTGGCTATGTTATAATAAAGACGTTTTTCCTTCCAATCGTTTACGATGATGTTTCCCCAAAGACTAGCACACTTACCGTCCTCAGATTCATCGCATGTCACTTTCTTTGGTAAACTTGCATTCTCATTTAGGTCTGAAAACACACTTGATTAGTGTGAATGTTATTTTATAAACACGAGCTTTTTATTGCTCATAGTAAGCGGCTTGTTACTACCTGTAAAAGTGCCTAAGCCCTTAGCATTATTGTTATAGTGATCCACATACATAATATGTCATACATTTCGTCTCTCTTTAGTTCTCTATGGAATAGGACATCTAAAAAATTTCCTGAAATATTAGAAAATGTACGTATGTCTGGAGAATTATATACACAGACGGTGACTTGCGTATCACTAAACCATTCCACAATTTTTTCTTCAAGTTTGGTATTTACCAATGAAAGGTGAAGGGACAAAAATGATCTTACGTAAATATTTTTTACAAGATTCATGCTTCATTCAAAATAGAACATAACTTTAAAACCGTCAGAAACAACACTGGCTATTAAACGCCAAGCTCCAACCTTTGCCACTTTCAAAATACATTCTAGCTTCCTGAAATGAGGGTCCGTCCTCGTCATGGCGTCTCCCTGCTGTAGCCTCGTGTTCACGTGACAATGAGGAGTCTTGTGAGCTTGTGTCTTCACTGATGCTTCTGACTCCTGTTAATGTACAGATCATTATTTGTTGAGACCAGGAACAAGAAAACTTTGGACTCGAAGTACATCTTGATGCGTGAAATGTTACGCAAAGTGTCCTCGTGTACAGCGGTTATCTGATCATCAGTTTTTATCTCTACCCTGTTAAAACAAGAGACTATTTTAATGGTAGCCTCTATATCCAATTTATCAATTTGTAGTAATAATAACAATAAAGTAGATTTAGATAGCACCATTTCTTAAATATTCGCATTGCGCTTTAAAACGAAAATAAAGAGAAGCATGACAATTATGTGCTAAATTTACAAGATTGTCAAAATTAACCATAAACGATATGCAGGTTAAGGCCGAGAAGAACGACTACATTGTGACATAGCAATGGCTTATCGGGAACACATGGAACAACTGTAGACAGAAAGGTATAACCACCATAGAACATTAACTTAAAACATTTTCAATTGCTATGAAAAAATTCTGTCTTTTGATATTTGTATTTTACAGATGTTAAGCACAGCAGCAACAGCTTACTAAGTGATAATTTAACAGCTTTTCTGTTTCCATTAATTTTTGCTGCTTCAAAATCTAGGTGTAGAACTGATATTTGTCTCTGGCTCTCGCGAATTACATATGAATATTACATGTCAGGAGTTGATTATACATGTAGGAAAATTTTTGCTACCTCTGCAATTTTACTACCAATTGCAGCTGTATTTAAACATTCAAGATGGTGTCACCCAGGCAGATATATTGTCCTTTATCAAACGGGTTTAGTGTAATACCACGACTGCATCGACCAACGGCAGGGGTTAGAAAAGTCATTTCATCCCGCCAACGACCGCCGGTTTAAGTAAACCTATGTTTTTTCACGGCAACATCAATGTATATTAAGTAAATAATAATAACGGAAACGTTGAGGGACAAGCAATGAACGTCCATTACGGGACAGACAAGACACATACGGGTACATGCCGGAACACACAAGTATACTTCCCCTTGGCTGTGTGAGACTGTGGACGTCATTGGACAACTATGCATGCATCCAACCTTCATCTCAAGCCGAAGGCATACACACACTGATAAATATTAGTTTTTTTCTCGCTTTACAGTCATAAATAATACCACTGTCTTTTTATTTTAATTTTATTTTAATTATATTGTCTGTTTGCTATCTCGCCATCATTGTGGTTGTGAGGATGCGAAGGAGTGATTGTGTAATGTGTTGTAACAGGTCCGCCTAGACCCAGCACTGGCCCGTGGAAGACCTCTCCAGGCCCCTTGTACTTGTAATCATGAACTATTTTCCCAGTACAGTGATACCTCGGTTCTCGAACATAATTCGTTCCGGGAGGACGGTCGAGAACCAAATTGTTCGAGAACCGAAGCAATGAAACCCAAAGGAAATAATGGAAACTGGATTAATTCGTTCCAAGCCCCAGAAAATGCCTATTTACTGGCCTAATTTGTATATAATATGTAGAAAAACATGAGTCTCAACAAGAAATAAGAAATAAACGTGTATTTATTAAAACAAAAACAAAAAAATGTACTGTACAGTACAGTAAATTGTGTTTCATTTACTGTACCTGTACCAAACTTTATGGAGGGAGGGAATGAATGTGGAGGGAGGAGGGAAGGGGGATGGTTATTGTCACTGATGACGCAAGCAAGGCGCGCTGGGCCGAATGAACGCCATTCGGCTCAACTCGGCTCATCTCGGACGTTCGGATGTTCGAGTTCCAAATATTTGTTCGAATTCCAAGACAAAATTTTCTCGAATTTCCTGGTCGAATACCGATTTGGTCGAAAGTCAAGGCGTTCGAGAACCGAGGTATCACTGTATTTTATAAAATGCTTACAACTCGATTGTCAATATATTCGTTACTGAATGAGTAGACCGCTTTAACCCTCTTGTTGGAATCAAACTGCATTATTTCTCTAGAAAAGTCATCTGGTCTCATAATACCATAGACAAATTTTGTTAATGCAGTTATAGAACAAATAATATATTAAAGTTTAAGAGTATTCTTTATAGACAAGGTATTTAAAAACAGTGCAAAAGACAACTACTATGTTTTACATCCAGAACTGACTTTGGACAAATTTCGATTCCTGGCTTAACGGTTCCCCATGATGAGGATAGACTGCGATCTTTTGTCTTGTCTCAGTGTGTGTGTTACCAGAAACACCTACAGCCTTTGGTCTTGTCAATGTAGCTCTGTCACAGCCAGAACTTTCTGGCACTGTGTGGAAATTAATGCTTCTCGTCTGCTAATGAAATAAGCAGCCTTATGCCACTGTTAATATATTTATATACACAATTCTGAAGCCACCCAAAAACTCCATGTTCTGGCCTGTAACATTTTATATCATGTCTAGTTCGGCCTTCAAGCGAGAAAAGATCGCACCACTGGTTTAGACAATGAGCTTGTCTGCTGGTCGGGATATTGCACTAAATAAATGATTAAATAACACAAAATTTTCTTTACATTTAACTCTTTCTATAAACGACCACGAGCCTAAGGCCCGCGTGCGAACTTTTCAAATGGTAGTGTTTCAGTCGTTAGGCCTATTAGCTTACAATAAAGACAACCGATAAGTGACACATCATTATAAATATAATTTTTTTATGGATTTGGTGTGATTTTTAAAAAATACAGTTTTTGTTTTCTTGTACTAAATTTAAATGAGTAACTGTATGGAGCTAATAGCTGATTTTTGGGGAGTACGTTACGAAGCAGAACTTTACAAAAAAAATTATATATAAATAAAGAGCAAAACAAATATTTAATTAGAATATACATTAGACCTAAATGGTGCTTACTGGAGTCGCGCTCTCCTTGTAGTTTCAGGACAGCTTCTTTCAAAAGAGAGACTTTTGCAAGTGGAAGTCGTTGTTCTCTTCTGAATGTTTGCAAGGCATCTTCTGAGGTTAGGAGAGTTAAAGTCTGTATAGTATCATAGCCCTCTACCATTAATCCTTGAAGTGTTTCTTGACTTAGGTTGTTGTCTGCTGCCCACTGCTTAATGTCAAAGTCTCCAACTTCACTCGAAAGAACAAAACAGAGACGTATACAAACTTTACACAAAACATATTTTTACAAAATCACTTCATATTTGTCACATGCAGCAGAACTGTATTTCTGCTAAGATTACCCCATGAATCAAAAAAAGTTTCGAGTACATGCTCACATTCAGAAACTCTTTTTAATCTTTTCTCTTTCTTTTTTTCTCTCTCTCTTTCACGTACACACACACACTTGTAACTAAAATGGCAACGAAATAAACATGATTTGGGCAGCCTCAGGCAATCGTTTTGTTGTGTGTTGAAAAAACTCGCATTTGTCTGGCGCGAGTGTGTTGTTAAGTCATCCATGCCGTGACAGTAAGTGAATGACCAATGGCAGGCTTCGATGTTTGTGTCTGTGCAAATGTGCAAAGTAAAATAGGGAACAGAGAACTAGCTGGTCACTTCTCGGCAAGACGTCAGAGTGGACGGAGCCACTGGTCAGCAGTCGAAGCGACTTCAGCATCTCTAAGGCTGACTTCACGTGTACCTCGAGACAGAGTCTTAAGCCAAGAGGAAGAGAACCTTGAGCACGGGGGCGAGTCAGGGACAAAGAACTGTCAGGACTGCCTCCAGTCGCATAAAAAGCAAAGGGCTGTGTGATCATGTCTTGCACTACCCATGAGAGGTAGACATTTGATGCGACGTGGTTGGCAGATTGGGTAGGATTAACGACGGACAGGCGGAGCAGCACTTTAGATGGCAAGTCATCAGAGGGCCGTGACTGTCGGCTGGAGTATTAGTCTCCACGAAGCCACCATAGTGAGCCCACAATAACAAGAACAGGTTCAACATCAGAGCTAAGTTGATGTGTGTGTGAGAATGAATGGTAGAGATAGAGAGAGGTAACAGCACTGGAATAGTGGAAACACACTAAGCACGGATAGCACTGGGACTCCCCCCTAGAAATTGTTGTGTTTTTATTTTCATTAAATCTTTCTATATGTTACATCATACATGGAGTTTTATCTTTGGTACATCTGAGCCACGTGGTAAACTGTGTGATTGACGTGTGAGTATTGTACGCATGGTTCACCTGTAACTTATGTTGACCTGCTTAGTGTGAATTAAAGATAACTCTCACTCACGTGCACAAACCTAACTGAGTAAGCTAGCAACAGAAGCAGAGAAGACTGGATTAAAGGTCAACAGAAAGAAGACCAAAGTCATGAGATTCAACAACAAGCAGGAACTCCCAATCCAAAACCAGGTACGTTGGCAAGGTGTTGTACGGCCCTATGCTCCTCCAAGAAGCAACAAGGAATAAACTAAAACTAAACTCGCCTACGTGTCCGATTCCTCGGGGCCAGTATAGACGTTTCGGCTAAACAACTCATGAATGCTGTAACATTTTGGGGGCTCGTCCGGGATTGAACTCCTGAGTAAATTTCTGAGTATCTATGTAGTGAAATCTAGGAAAGCGTGTCCGTCTTAGAGCGTCCTGTGTTCAGGCGTGTCGAGATGTGAGCGTACTTCCATTATAGTGTTGTTAATAATGTCATTAGTTGTCTTTTGCATGAGAATGCATTAGACAGACCTCATGCAAGTGTTGTATTCCACTCAGCATGGTTTAAGTTAAAATTGAGTAAGTGTTTTATTGTTGTGTGGGTGTAGTGCCTTTGTTGATCGTGTAAGGGCTTAGTAAGAGTGCATGGTAGCTACTCCATTGTGTATAGCCAGAAACGACAAGGGGGATCACTCTAGCAGTAAGAACTACATAGATGACGGAGCGTAACAGCTATAAAAGACAAGGTATGGCGCCTACATCAGACAAGGGGTAATTCGGTAGTTAAGCAGATTGTAGTCATTAGAATCAGGGCTACGCGTGACGGTCACTGGCTTTGATAAGTTATGAAAGCTACTGCAGAGAAGGCTGGGTATGACACCATGAATGGGGAATTGGACCATGATAAAGATCCCAAAGTAAAGAGTAGAGAATTAAGAGACGAAGGGATTGTGCAGCATCACACTCAAAGAGAGAGCAGGATAGAAATGACCTTAGACCCTTGACAAGAAGGAGTGGAGACCTTCCAGATTGTGTTACTTGTGTAGCAAGCCAGGACACACACACACAAACACTCAAACACGCGCCCACACATTCTTACATGCACTTACCTTGAGACATTTTTCTGAAAAATCTGTTTACACAATGGGGTAGGACTGCTCACACGAAGCTAGTTAGCCTTTGGATGAAATAACAGCTTTCCCTGTTGTCGTGCCGGGTACGAGCGGGTCTTCAAGCTCGTGAAAACTTTCGATCAAGTGCAGTAGCTGGTTCTCTACGCTTCAATGAATACAAGAACAGACATAATAAAAAGAAAAGAAAGATTTATATAAAGGATTTTCCCCCAACACAAGAGTGATCATTGTGCTTTAAAATGGAACACTGAAGCTGACACTATTCGCTAATGATGTTCACAATTTAAATTATGATGTGGGGTACGTTGCAATAGTGCTGCTGTACTTCTAGCTGTCACGCCGACACGCTAACACTACGTGACTCTGACGAAGTGAACTCGTCTGCAAAACTGACTGGAAAGAGATGTTGGTCTGTTATGTCGGTGAGGGAAAATCATCTGCCATGAGAGGCTGGGGTAGCTGTTTATGTCTGAAGAGAGGTCACCAGCCATACTCTTTTCTTCAGTCGTTGGGGAGACAGTGACGAAGCAGAAATGAATACTTGCGCCCACGTGACATCCGGCCTACTCTCTCACGTTCGTTGCGTATCTTCTCTATTCCTAATCATGTGTTAACATGTGAACCCTTACTGTTGCGGTCTTGCGGCAGGTATTCGATGCCCGTTAGCTGAATAAATCGCTACCTTAATTCATTCCAAGTGCCATACACTTGGTAAATTCTTCTTGCAGTGATGATGTGTTAGCCTCATGTGACCTAAGGAATTGCACTCACTATATCCACTGTCCCTATGTGTGTGTGGTGAGAGAAAACTTATTTACTGTAGTCAACATGGATAGGTATCTACCTATAATATGTATATTACTGGCAAATAAGCAATACCTTGTGAAGTAATAAAGCTTTATTTCATTTTTAAAGGAGTATTGAGCTCCTTCGGTCGCAGTGTAGCTCCTTGATGGTCCGTAAGAGGACTTCATTTAATGTTCGCAACACAACTCATAGCCTCCCGTGCCATACTCTATCGAAACCCTTTTTCAAATCAATGAATTGGAGGTAGTCATTCTTGCCATATTGCTAGTGCTTTTTGAAATAGGGATTGACTGTTGAAGATCTGCTCAATAGTGCTCCTGTCGGCCACAAATCCAGCTTGCTCCTTAACTAACAGCTCCTCGTGAGATGGTTATGGATCACTTTCAGCATTACCTCATTGAAATCCCTAATCAGAAATATCATTCGATAGTTCTTACACCGTCTCGCGTTCCCCTTGTTCGGGGGGAGGGGAAAATTAGAGACTTCAACAAAAGACTACACCTAAAGAGCTACCTGGTTTCTCGTGTTGCCTCCCGTGGCATCTTACCTCGGTGACCTTATTGACTATCACCTCGACTGCGGACTTCCTTGCTCTGCACTGGTGGATCTCTTCTACCCGCCCGTATTCTCGGGTGTTTAGGAATAATTAGGGAGAGTGCTATGCTAGTGACTGTGTGTACGTCCGGGGGGGCGGGGGGCATCTACACATTCGACGGTAATCAGCCGACATTACGGATTATTTATTAGACTTATTCGACGGACCATCACACCAGAATCTGGTAGGTGAGAGATTTTAAGTCAATAGAATAAAGAATCAGACTTGCTGTGGAACTTGGTATTGAAGCCTGACATCAATTGTGTAAACGAGACTTAGTATTTGGAGAAAATAACTACTGGCGTAGATATTATAAGGAACTTACCTGTGTCCGATTTCAATCGAGCGCCTTTCTTAACGAGAGCCTGAGAACTTGAATGTGATGCCAAAAAAAAGCTGCACAGTGCAGTTCAGGTCTGCTTTTATACATCTCTGCAACAAAGAACAAGGGGTGGGCACAGCCCAGTCACGCACACAGGGACGATCTGGTTCATGTCTTGTCATAGCAAAGCCCCTACCTCATGTCTGTATTCACGTTACGCCTCACTGAACGAACCTTATATGGAAACGGCAAAGGTTATGTTCAGTACATGAAAGCGTTTTCCAGAAAATGAAGTCTCATAGTTCAGATGTCCTCAATCTGATGACACCTGTTGCTATGGGTGAAGTAAAACCCTCGACAAAACCTTCGTGTCCCACTTTACTGATGTGAATATAGAGAAAAATGGCAAAATCCGCATTAAATTCGTTCAAACTAATATTTAAAATTTGATCATATGAATCAGCGACAAGCAAGTGAGACTTCCAGGAAGCCAGCCTGGCAGAGAAACAAAAAGACATGAAGGTGGATATGTGGAGTCCTGTCTGGTCATCTGTCTTTACCTTGCCTGCTCACCTGCGCTGTAACGTTCTCCAAAATATTTCCTTTCGCCAGATGGTCCAGTACACTGAGCATGGTTTGAATATTTGACTGACGATTCCTACTTTCCTAATACTTTAAGGAAAAGCTTAAAAGAACGGAGCGAACAAACTTATTCAATGTTATTTACATATCCATATTTAGACATACACCACCTGAAAAACGTATGAGTGATTGCACGCTCGTCTCTCAACACCAAAAACAAAGCAGATATTCATCTACGAGTCCTGTCTTGCAGTGCATGACAGTTTACCCATTTACTCTCAGACACACATTTTCTCGCAATTCGTACACACACACACACACAATCTTATCCACACTCAGTTAAACTCGAAAGTTTTTTTTTTTTTTTTTTTTTTCGTCGTATCCCTTCCATCTTTACTCCTTATAGTATCTGTGTTGCTAGTATGGACAGAAGTGGTTGTGTCAATCTTGTAACGATTTACGAGAAATTCCATCACACGCACCGGTCTGCTACAGCCCTATAGTCTTCACCGCACTATAACCTCGCCTGTTGACGAGGTTAAGACGAAAACAAAATTTGTGACTCGCGACGTCCAGGTAACTTGATAGTAAGCGATACCTGTCTGTACATGGCAGGCCTGCGACAAAACAAACTGTGGATAAGATTGCCAGTGCTTTTGTGTGGATGCCAGGAATGTCACGTGACGCACAGTCGGCTTGTTTGTGCATGTTAACTGTCACCAAAGTCTTTCTTTCTGGGTGGATCAACGTCCTCGCTTGACTTTAATGCACTAGGCACAGTGCCGAGCTTTCTAACCCCCACCCCTATTCCCATCCCGCAAATTCTGTCTGACAGTTGGACCTTCTGGTGCGACGGTTAGGTTTTCGAGATGCTAACAATACAAAATGTTGTAAAGCTGTGAATCACCAATGTCCATGTGTTTTTTCGTTTATTCATTTCACTGGACAGCATGAGATAGCGTTGATGGTGCTCCTATCCAGCTCCTGTACCCAGTATTTACCCCCTGTTACCCCCCCTACCCACTGTAATTTGTGACCCGCGACGTGCAGGTAACTTGATAGTAAACCACACCTGAATTTGAACAACACTAGTAGTACACGTGTATACCAAGTCTTCTGGAGTTGTTCCAAGCTAAGGAACTATCTTAAAGTCTTAGTACGCATAAGTCTTTAAAGGATTGTAAAGGGAAAATAAAACTGCTTAGAATCTGGTAATGAGTAGGATCAGCTTGAATATCGTCTATTTTCACGTCTGTTCAAACAAATAAATCAAAATAAATAAACAGCTTAATTGACAACTAAATTAGGCATAATGCACCGGATGAAGCAGAAATGCTGACAAATAAGAAATATTCACTATCATGCTGTGCCTGCTTCTTTTCTAACTTCTCGTCAAAATAAATCACAAGAAGAAATATTATACTGGTTCTTAGCCCATTACTTTCCATTAACTTTCCAGGCCTAAATAAAAGCTCTATCTTCTCACACATTTACACGTACCCTTAAAACACTAGTACTTTTAAAACTAATACGTTTTTATCAATACATGCAGAACAGTAATTCATCTAAAGCAAACAATCCTTACAGCTGCATTATACACAGTGGACATGCCAATAAAACTGATTGTTAACAAGTCTTCAGTGCAGTGTGAGATGTGTAGACAGTAGTTAAGGCTTTATTTGCTGAGTTTCTCTCCAAAATAAGTATCGTGGAACAACAAAATAACACAATAAACATTACAAATAAACTCTGTCTGAAATAATTTCAGACTGCATGGTACAATACAAATCTACACGACAGAATAACCTTTGCTACCTACATGATTACATCACACCCTATTGTATGTAATGAAGTATTCAGGGTAGCACATGCTACGGTCATAAACAACGAATTCGCGGAAATTCCTGCCAGCATCATCGATAACGGAATCAAAATAAGAGGGATCATCGCAAGAGCAGAGGTCCTTGAAACACCACTTGCATGGCGGACGTTTGAACTTGTCAGGGTCAGAACTGGTGTTGATGAAAGGGTTGCCCAACACCACTCGCACCAACACCATTGTTTTCTCCCCAGAGGTCCTCTGGTCCTTATCATCTGAAAAATTGTAAACTATTTAGCCTTTAATATTTTTAAGATGTTTCTAGAGCGACAATAAGAAACTGCCTAGTTAAAATAACTTAGTGTTAAACATTATAATGTTTCTCAATGACAGAAATGGTGCATAGCGTGTGTAGCTTGTTCAATTGGAGGTACCCCATCATTCAATATAGACTCAATAGATTTTAACAGGTAATATCCAGCTTTCTGTTGCCAATCATCTATTAAACTTGTTTACAAAAATAACATCTCTGCCAAACATAAAACAGTAAATATTACACAGAAATACAAGTTATATTTGTACCTGTGTACTGATCGGCTTTGGTCGGACTTTCTGCAAAGTAGATGCCCTGTCCGAGCATGGCTTTGTCACTGGTTAAACGACTGTCCAGTCCAGTGTTCATTATATTTTGTATGTTTTTCTCTTTGGTTCCATGGAAAAGGTAGTGTTCATTGGCCTGAAATTAAACATTAGTTTAAAAGTAATGTCAGTGGTTAGAAGGAGCAAGGGAAAATCATTTGAATATTAATCTCGAGTCAAACGCTTAAATATCTGTGAATATTCTTGACCATAGAGAAAGAATGCGAGAAGTATTGGATCCCCAAACCCTACAGAGCAGATTTTGTATTTGTTTGCTTAGCGTCCTTTCTGCATTTCAGTGCATAATGTTGATCAGTTAGTTTTCAAAAATAAAAGAAGTGATGTTCGCCAAATTTGTGGTCGTGTGCTTCGGCTGCACTACGTGAGGTTTGTATAGGGATTTATGATTTTCTTCAAGACAAACAACTGTTTATGTTTGTGCATATAAATCTGGTTAATAAATATACTAGGACAAGAAGTGGCATTTGATCTAGCCTTTCTGAAAGAGACAGCTCAGGCTGCATTTCAATAAAATGTTTGCAATGGTAATTGGAGTTTGAATGGTGTTTAGAAGGATGAGTGGAAAGGGGATGTGAAGACACAAAAGGTGTATAAGAGAGGCCAGTCAAAATCTGTCTGTACTCCCTCATATTAGAGTTCTGGCTGTCACAGCCATCACAGTACGGACTGTCGTATGCAATATCATGACAACAAGTGTTTCTGTGACCATGGTCACTGTACAGGTGTATGATTGGGACAAGTACACAGGGTCTGTTGTGAGGAGACTGAGTATGCTAACAGAACAGACTGCTCTCTGTTTGATGTCAGAAAGCAATGATAGCTAGCGGTGATGACTAAAAGAGTAGCGGACAAACACGCAGACACTTTGCTAATACACTCAACGCATAATCCAAAGTCTGACGTGTCGTAAGACAATGAAGGCGCTCTCTTTCGCTCTCTCTCTCACACACACTGGGTTGTACACAATGCTTCATAACAACTAACCCACTGTTAGCCATAATATATACTGATAAGAGAAAATCTAAATAAACAGGCAGCAAAAGTCCAATGAATGTCAAATAAAGACACAAAACTTTGCTCACAACACCTACTTAAACATATAAATATTAAAGAGAACGATTTCCTGGTGTTAAATTGTTTTTCCTTCTAAGTAACACTTAGCATCATTCAATCTGACCTTAAATGGATAAATCTGTCGACGAAGAGGACTTTCTCGTGGTACACTTTCTGTTGTCTGTACAGGACCTGAGGATCCCGGCAACTTGGCTATTGGCCGGAAGTAGGTATAGCCATGACTGTGATAAACCATTTCTCGACGATGATTGTACTGGTTCCACAGACCAGGGTTCTCCAGTCGCTCGACTTTCACAACCTGAATATTGCACGATTTATGTAAATCTTTAATTCTAAGTAATCTTTAAGAAATGAGAAACAAGCTTAACACTGAACATAACATTCTAAATGTGAGCTTGACATTGAAAGTCACTTAGGTGAACATGAAATTATCTAATTTTCAAAAATAAACACACAAATAAAATGGTTAAAAATAAAATTATATTAAAACTTTTTGAACTTGTAATTCCTAAACACATAAAGTACTGGAGCGCAGTTATTACGTCGCTCTCTGAGTGATTTTCAGTCGCAGTCAGCAGGTCGGGAAGCCCGTTCCGTTTAAAACATATCGCTACCTGCTGTGTAGAGAGGAGGGTGTGGTGTAACCAAAAGGCTGATTCTCCCAAACGACAACCGAAGTAGCCAACTGTGTCCGGCAGCAAGAAATGCGAGGTAGCGGCTGGTAGACCTCACCGTGCCACACGTCCAGTTGTGGTCGTCTTCAGAGAACAACAGACAAGTCATCGCTGCTGCTTAGAATCGTCGCTGCGGTCATTGCCGGGCAACTGTTGTGGAGCAGCGGCGGTAAACCTTCGAGAAGGCAAAGTGTTTGCGGTCAGTTGTGCTCATCTCCAAGTAACCGAGGGCAAGGTAGCCGAGTGGTGTCACCAGTTCCAGCGCTAAAGAACAGTTCGTGTTCCGGGGGGGGGGGGTACCAGATTCAGAGGCTGTGAACTGTAGGTCAGGAACGGACGGCATGCACGAAAGTGTTGCTCCACCTGTCCGTCGTCCTTTCCGCCCGACCTGCCAACCTCGTCAGAGAGCGACGACTTACTTGAACTCCTTTGTGTTTCAAGCCCACCCCATCCTTTCCGTGTCCCACAAACTGCTGCTGCCAAGTTGTTTTTAGCAGCTGCTTCACTGCTGACATCACATCGTCTTCCACAGTCACCAGCTTTCCACAAAATTGAATCCTTTTTTCTTGCGGTCCCTTCTCATTTAACTGGACGGGAAAGAACAATCAGGGAATTATAATTTCTTTGTTGCACACAAACTGTATACAGTTAAAGATGAAAATGCAAAATCTAGAAAAAAAAACCCTCTAAGAATTTAGCCATAGGAAAACATTCATCCCCTTTCATATAAACACACATACATGAGGCTGGACACCCATAAAATAGACTAAGGCCAAAATGACAGACTAGGGTCATCCCACTTATGTGCGAATATGTGACATTTGGCCCCCTGGGTAATTGAGTTTGACACCCCTGCCGTAGATAGTTTCCATTGCAGTCGAAGTTATAAAGTGACAGCTAAGATACCCTGGAGGTAAGGAAAGTAATGTCCGCACGGTCTGGGCATACTGTTGTATATGCGAGAACAAGACGCTTTCCCTTGAGTTCCCCATGTAGCTCTGGGGAAGCGAGACACTAGCTTCAAAACTACTTTCTCAAAAGGTGTTTATGAAAGAGGTGTTACAGAAGTATCATTACCAATGTAACGGTTAAAGTTTCACATGGTTTCTTTATTACGTACGTGATTAGTAACATAAAATATTTTACAGTAGTTAAATATAGAAATTTCTACTAAATAATTACTTTTGTGTTATTTTTGTAATTGATTAATTGTAAGTGCAGTGTACTATCGTGTAGTGGGGGTATGCTCTTATATCAAAAACTACTTGATATAGTTCTGTTTTACAAAATTGAGTCCAGTTTGAATCTTGACTTTTGTTGTTGTTGTTGTTGTTGTTGTTGTTGTTGTTGTTGTTGTTGTTGTTTAGTTTATTAATAGTTTAAGTTTACAATAAAATGTTTTATATGCACGACATAATGAAAGACAAACACTAATATTATTCAGCACTCGTGAATTTCAATGCATACTTCACGTGTGAATGCATTACATGTTCGCAAACACAAACATCCCCAGGCATCCGCTCAGAGACAAACTCTTACCTCGCTCCATGTTCACCAGAAAGTTTCAGTCAGAGTGTGTGAAACTGTGACAACAAACATCTCAGGCTTGTGTTTCGTGGATGTGAGCGGACTTATAAGCAGGCCTGACGAGAGGAGGGGACAGGGGGTCTGGTGTACCCGGGCCCGCGGCTGTCAAGGGGGCCCGGCCTTGGTCAGTGGATTTTTTTTTCTTCTTCTCCTTTTCTTTTTCTTTTAAAGAAAGGTCTAAGGACAGAACACCCAAGCATTACACATGCAGAAGTTGAGTTTCAAGTCTGTAGAATACAATTTCGGGGTACTGGGGCCTGTCGTGAGAAGTGTAGTCAGCGGGTATCATATTCTCGCTGGACAAGCCAAGAGGTGACGGCCGCTGGACACCAAAGATTTTATCGCGTGTCAACCGCCCTGAAGAACGTTGGTGCCATGAGATTGCTGGCTACAGGTGCCACTACGGGGAAAGGTGGGGTGGAGGAGGGGGCGGGCCCTGCAAGCAAATCGGACTTAACAGTGGAGATCAGGCAGGTATGTTACTGATGTGTGCACTCTGTGAACCGACATGGTGGGGGCCCGCCCCTGGCGCTGCAGCCTGTAAGCGAGAGACATCAAGGCTGCTTTTTTTCGTAGTTACTAAGCAACACTGAGACTTTTTTTTAACGGTATCTCCATCACCAAACAAACAACTACATTAGTCTACACAGTAGATCCTTGATACAATGAGAACTATTTTATCCTGTATACTATCGCATCCAGCAAAATAGAACACATTATTGCAAAACATTTTAAAAACTGCCGTCCCGCAAATATTAGGTTTATAAATTGATCACGGTGGTGTCGCGGAAGTTTTGGAGCTGGAGGAGGATGATAAAGAGGAGGCTAGCATGAGAAAGGTAATTTAAGTGTAGAGACAGTGTTCGCACGGTGGGTGGATGGCCCGGATAGAGGTAGGGAGGAGAGTTATGTCACCGGAAAGGGGAGGACTCGGACTACTGTAACTAAAGGTGTGGAACGATCGCACGACCTCCGGCGATGTACCAGCATCGCCCTGTAATAACACATCGGCCTCCGACCTTCTTTTGCTCTTTGCCGACAAAGCCCCCGGTAAAAAGGAGATACTATCTACCCACCATCCGTCCCCCAAAGCCACCTCGGAATCTTTCTTATTGTGCGCTAGTTGTCTTCAAGGAAGCTGTCATATATGATGCTGTATACAGTCAAATCTCGCTACTATGCCACCTACCGGGACCGAGCAAAAGTGGCATAGTAGCGAGGGTTCGTAAAAAACGGCTTTATTTGCTCAAGTTACTTGTCAGTCCTATGCTCTCAAGAATCGTCGGCTGGCGCTAGCTGTCTCCTCTCATTCTCCCCCTCGCCTCTTCATCCTCCACCTCTCCCAACCACATCCGCGCACCTGCATCCTGTCGCTAGTCGACTCCCTCCAGCTCTCCCTCTGTCACGTGGCTGTCACCCGGCCAGCGACCACCCGACCCCCACATTGCCAGCCTCCACCCTCCCTGTGTGCGTGCTATGTTCCATCCCACCTAACTGCGATGTCGCACACTACCTGTTACGAAATTGAGTTTTCTTAGTTTGACGGGGCCTTGGTGGAAGTGGCGATGTCTTAATTTTTTATATATTTTTTAATTTTTTTTTTTTTTGTATTTTTAGCATTTTAGAAGGGATCTATAAAAAAAAAGCTGGGGTAGACCTAGGTGGTCGTTATTCGATTTTTCTGAGTTTTTAGTAGTACTCTGTGTGAGTTGGAAGTAAGAGAATGTAAGTAGCCTGTGTGGCAGTCCGCTGATTATGTGGTTATAAGGTTGAGTTGTTGAACATTGAAATAATACTGAGAAATATTACAGTGTGAGCCGCTGTATACGTGTTCTATCTTCTGTTCAACGGATGACTGAAGTGACTTTGTACAGGAAAGTGTGACACCGCAGATGTTCAGATCTTTAAACGAGCCAAGTTACCGCTACAGTCGTAACACTACCATACAGTATAATAATCGAGTTTATTGGCAAATAGCATTTGACAAGGCAGGAACATCAGTGTCAATGAGAGTGACTAGCGTCTCTGACTGACAATAAAGAAGTTTGTGAGAAAAGCTCATAAAGTTTTTAGTCAGCAGGTAAAATGACAATATTAGTACTGTATAACTTTGTTCTACGAACTATTACGATTCAGCTAAAATATGCTAAACATTTCTATTTTTCTGTCATTTTTACAAAACTTTCTAATCTCCTTAAATATTCAAAGTATTAACACTTACTAGCTAACTAGTCTTTAAAACAGTTGCTTTGTCTTCTAAAACTCAACACGTATTTTAACGGCTAGTGACTGATGGGGGTTGAAGTCGACCGAGTTTATGCTTCGTAAAAAGTTGGATGAATTCAAAATTTCTGCTTTAAAGAGTCTAAAGACGACAGTTCAGTTCAGATATTTGTTTACGTGTAACAGCATGCGTGTGTGTAGTTATTGTGTGTGTGTGTGCGCGCGCGTGCGGTTTTGCTAAAGGAATAATATAGTGTGTTTGTTATGTAATAATATAGTGTGTTTGTTATGTAAGTTGATAAAAATGATAACTGATGTGCTCTGCTGTTCGTCGCAGCAAACACTTTTTTAATGAGGTTTTTAACGACACTCGATGAAGACTTGTTTAGGCATTTACTTCTTCGGTTCTTCCTCTTTCCATGTAGAATATAAATCACTTACACAGAGAACATTTCTTGCACGTCAGTGAGCTTAGTACAAACTCGCAACACTTAGAACACAAAGGCGATGTGATACCTCTAGCAGTTGTTCTTATCTGTCGAGGTTTTGACATCGCTGCTGACGTAACAGTCTTACTAAGGGGGGGGGGGGTCTGTGGAGCGGGGTGCTACAAGTCTGATCCTTTAACACCATTTGTCCTCATTTACTAACCACTCGCATGTAAACAACTTTATGTTCAAGTAGTGATGTAATCCTAGTGACTTGTCCTACTGTTTCTATATTTCGTTACTGAATGAAGTGTAGATATTGAGATTCGAATGTAAACATACATTATATACTGGGAAATAATTTACGATTACAAGTACAAGGGGCCCGGAGAGGTCGTCTGTCCCGGGGCCCGGGCTGGCTCTCGGCGGCCCTGCTTATAAGTGAGAGATGGCGGAAGTTCCCTTTATCAGCACATCAGTGACTAGATTCCAAGTCACCCGCCAGTTTCCGCCGACATTTGTGTCTGACGTGGTGGTCACGTGATCAGCGGTGAACTCTTAGGTCAAAGAGTGAGGGGGGGGGGGGCGATGGCACCTTCGTACCTGGTTTCGTCAGCATAACCTTTTTCATCATCTCAAGTGACTCGTGTCATTGCTCCTTGTGAGTGTGTCCGCCCTCTGTCCCTCCCATGTCCGGGATCGCATCCTGAAGGACGTGTTCGTGATTTCCCGAAA
The DNA here is from genome assembly GCF_003073045.1 of Pomacea canaliculata. Taxonomy (NCBI): domain Eukaryota; kingdom Metazoa; phylum Mollusca; class Gastropoda; order Architaenioglossa; family Ampullariidae; genus Pomacea; species Pomacea canaliculata. The sequence goes on along the minus strand of NC_037592.1, from coordinate 40,494,383 downwards.
GCCCATTTCTTAAGGAAATCTGAGCTATATAGCTCGTATGACATTCTAAGACTGTCTTTCAGTGTATCTTAGAGGGTGGTCGACGCCGAAGAAAGACGGAGAAGGAGCTGGATGGCGATTGTGAAGGAACTGAGAAGTCATTTGAGTTTAGTAGAAGCTTATCTCTTCTATGCAAGACTAAGTGAGCTAGCCTTGTTAGATGCTGCTCCAAGACAGATTCCCTCCACTGCAGGTCAATTCTCCAGTCATCAGCTGGTACCAGTGAACATGTGATTGATGAATATCATATTCCTATCTTGACATGGTACAATTGCAATTTGCATTCTAATTTGGCTTTTGAATCAAATTAATTATAAAAGTGTAATTTGATAATACCGCCACTTACCCCCTAAAAATTACTCCTGGTAATTTTATATCAAATATTGTTTTGTCATCATATTTATATAAATAACAGAAAGTATCATTGTTTGATACCCATGTGATAGAGAGAGAATTGTGGGAAGTATGGTAAGAAATATTGCATTTATTATAACGACATTTCACATAAACATGCAACGTATGCTCTGCTCCCAAAAATTCAATCTTTCCGTTTCACTCAATAAGCCAATAATTTGTGCTGGTTAAGCACTTACAGTTAGTTAACTATACTCCAGTGAGATGATACAGATTGAGCAATGTAAGTAATCTCTGATGAATTGTTTCCACACGAACTGACTGACATTGTTACTAACAAGATTAACGCTGATTACAGATTACAGTCCTCATTAAACACCTCACAGCCTTATTAACAGGTTTGTTCATGGGACATTTTTTTCTATCCCATCCCATCCCATTCCATGGCAATTTATGCCTGTTCTATCACATCCCATCCCATGGGACGTTTCCAAGGTAATAACATTCCTATGGACAACACTGCTGGTACGGCCAAAACAATTTCGCACTTCTTATCAGTGGAAATCTAAGTTCATTTTTCCAATAATTTACTTACGCAACTGCAGATTTCAGCGTAAATTTATTTTACAATATCAAGTATCGACTACCATGGGAAATACAAATGTGTGCTGTCCCATCCCATCCCATGGGATTCCCATGGTAATAACATTCCTATGAACAACACTCCTTATTAAATCACAAATAGCCTAATCTCATATTTAAACACTATTATATTATATAATTATAACGGCCTATTTATTCTCTGTAACTGTTTTTCCGAACTGCTTTTCTCAGTAATAATGTGGTTGACACAAGTATATTTTATGCAGTTGTGTGAATTCAATGAGAAGTGTGACAGTGTTCTCTAGAAAGACTTCCTGTAAGTTTCTTTTCACTGTTGTTCTTAACAAATCCTAATCTCAGAATCAAGGAAAGTCATTGAACAACACACCTGCTCTTGGCCATTTCATCCTTTAGCTTTTGCAGCTCCGCCTTATACCGCTTCTCCATTTCATCTCTCTGGCTCTCAAGCTTTGTTTCTTGACATGCCTTTAGCCTCTTCATGTCCTTCTGATGCCGATCTTCCCGTTCTTTCTTCTCTTTCTCCATATTTTGTATCTGAGTCTGAAACTCATATTCCCGGTCTTTTCTCTCCTCCTCCATTTTCTTCATCTTTTTCTGATACCGATCTTCTCGATATCTTCTTTCTTTCTCCAGCTTGATCATCCCCCTTTGATTCTTATCTTCCCGAACTTTTCTCGCCTGACGTTCGTACGCCGGACACTCCTCGTGCTGCTGTGTCGTCTTCTCCATCTGCTGCTGTATGTTCTCTACAGCTTGTCTTTCTCTTTTCCTTTGCTGCTCCATCTCTTTTCGCTTTTTCTCTCTCGCTGTTTCTGCTTCTTGTCGAAATTTCTTCATCTCCTGCTCCATCCGCTCAGCACTGAGCTGCTGCTTGTCTAACGCTACCTTAAAGAATTTCAGTTCTTTCTCCCTTTCCAATTCCTTCTGTCTCATTTGCTTATTTCTTTCCTTTTCCTTTCTCTCAAACTCGTTATTTCTTCTAATTGCTTCTTCTTCCATTCGCTTAATTTTCATTTGCATTTCTTGTACTTCCTTTTTCATCTGTTCGTCTTTCACCTTTTCCATTTTTTCAAATTTACTTTTTTGATTCTTCGCTTCCTCTTCTATTTGCTTCAATTTCATTTGCATTTCTTTTTCTTTCTTCCTCATTTCTTCGTCTCTCTCGTTTTCCTTTCTTTGAAATTCTTTTCTTTGTTTCTGTATTTCCACTTGCATTTGCTCAATCTGTGCCTGCATCTCCTTCTCCCTTTCCTCGAGTTCTTTCTTTTCTCTCTCCCCCTTTTCTTGTGCTTCTTTCGTTTCCGTCAAAAGTTTGAGCTCGTACGTAGTGTCCTTGACCTCTCTCTCCTCCACCTCTTGCATTCTGCTCGCCACCTCCTCCTCCTCCACCTTTTTACCGATGTCACTGTACTTAGGACACGTGTAAGGTTCCCCGCCATGAGCCAGACTCATCTTGTGTACCACCTCCAGCAACTGCTCCACCTGCGACTGCTTGTTGTCAGCCATGTTGTCAAATAACACGTGGCGGTTGTCGCACTCCCTCAGGACCGTGCGGAGACCTTCAGGGGCCTGGAGCAACATTTCATCGATGGTCTTGGTTTTCTTCTTCAGGTCGTCACCACGTGTGAAGATAAGGATCGTGTACTGAGTTACACGTGGGTCCAACAAAGCCTTCAGCCTGTCGTAGACTTCAGTGTCCTCCTCAGTGTAGCGGGTACCCAGCATGATGACGTACAGCACGGCTGTGATGCCCGGGTGCAAGCAGGCGAGGGCTTGAACAACATCCGCAGCCACCTCTTCTTCCTTTCTTTTGTTGTCGAAGAGACCCGGCGAGTCCATGACCTGATGAGAGAAATCATTTCAAAGTCACGATATCAGTTTGCTGTCATGACAACACTATCACTATTAGTTCAAGATTCTAGATTTAGGCGACTTTGTGAAGGCCTGTCTCCTTAACAAAGCGGGTTTCAATACAATAAAACTTTGGTTAAATCATTTTGATCCCTCTGGAAGCATCAGTGAAACAGCGATCGTTTTGGGTTTTCAAACCTGATTGAAGGTGAAAATAAAATAAAAGCGAATGCAACATAAAGTTTTACAAGAAGGATACTGATGTTCTGAATGTTTATATATATATAGCATTTATTATCTCTCACAGATGCATAATACATAAGCCAGTGTTTAGCAAACACTTCTTCGTTTATTTTTAAACATTCATTAAATTTTCCAATTGTACATCTGTGTTTCAATATTCGGATAAAGAGTTCTAACTGTGGGTTGCTTAATGACCTCTAGGTCAATTTATGAAATCCGTATTGTTTTTGTAATGTTTTCCATTGGAACACAAACTAACTCTAATTTATGACGTAATATGCGTTAGTTTAACGAAACTAAAGTGGAGCATTCTGGGAAAGTGACTGGATAGTATTTGGAGCGTCGTAGGCGAGTCCTTCTGATGTATTAGTGTCCGGTTTACGAATCTCTACCACTGGCCACAATCGGTCATCTTGCCGCTCAACACACGTGTCCAATCCTTCACGCTGCTAGCCCAGAGTTTCTTCTGCTTGCCCACTCTTCTTTTTTTCCTTCGACAGTACTTTGCAACACAATCGGTAGAGCATCGTGCCGGATGACATGTCCAAAGCACTTCAATTTTTGCCGCCTCACGACTGTGAGCAGAGTTACCTGGGGACCCACCAGACTGCGAACCAGGTAACTCACGAATTCGTTCGTCTTTTCCCTTCTATAAGAGATACATACCAATCTCCTATAGCTTTTCATCTCGGACGATGTTATCTTTGTTCTTTATCTGTGAGCAAGTGTCCAAGACTCACAGCCGTTCAGCACAATGAGGACAACGACAGTCTTGTAAAGCCTAATTTGGTAACAAACGAGATGCTTTTTCTGTTCCTAATTTTGTTCACTCTAGTCATTGCTGCTGTTGCGGCTATGGTCCTCTGATGAACATCCTCCGTGCTGTCACCCTCTCTGGTGATGGTCGCGAGGAGGTATTTGAAGGACTGAACCTCTTCCGGTTGCTCGTTGTTCAATCACAAATCGACCTTTTCGGGAAAACGGTGTTTAGTATTACCCTGCTTTTTTCCGTGGTGATTTTAATCCCCTGTGATTGCGACCTATCGTGGCTAGTGGTATACATTGGTAAACCCGACACTAATACGTCAGAGGGACTCGCCTACGAAGGAGTGGCACCTAGGCGCTCCAAAATTGCCAAAATTGTAACCATGACACCCGTAAATAAATCTTTCAGGGTTAATGAAAGTCAGATGGGTCAGGGTTATACAGGACAAAGGAGTGCAAGGAAAGAACCTTATCAGCATTGTTAACTGAGGAGTCATCTAAATGGGCACCAAAGCTGGTGTAGGTCTGGCAATATTATTTGTGCTTTGTCTTAGGTCTTTTTACTAGTGTACAATTGGCAACCGTTAAAGACGTTTGTTGTAAAAAAAATTTTACATGTTAATAGTAATATAAGTTTAATTGTATGTATAATACAGGGTTCTTTCTTAATATGTATCAAATAATGGCGTTTGCATATTGTAATGTCACTGTCCCATGTCGCGTATCACGATTTCGGCCCTTCTGTCAGCGCCTGGGGACGCTCCTGTTCAGTAAGGCAGCTCACAGCAGACGACGGTTGACGGCTGTTTTTTGTACAGTTCGCGGGGAAAAGGGTCAAGGCCTTCTCCCGCTGACCGTAGCCGTGTCTTACGTCACGCTCTTGCTACGTCACGTGACGTCGGCTTGAGTGCTGTGTGCTGCCGGTGGGAGCTTTGGGGGTGCACTGGTCGGGCCCTCCCTTCCCGTGTCCAAGGTTTTTGGCGTGAAAAGCGTTCACGCGCCTTGGCATGGGCTGGGTGTCGTGGGCGCTGACGATTGGTCACAGCCCCTGGGCGACAGGAAGTGACCCCAGAGAGCAGCGTCCCTCATGGCAGTTCTGACCTGGGCTCGGTGGAGAGAGGAGCGTGTTGTGTCTGAAAGGACGGCGGGAGGCCGGGCCAATTGGGCAGTGTAGTCTGCGCCGTTTTACCCAGGCCATGTGAGTTTCCCTTGGAAAGTGTCCGCGGATTTCCACGGGAGAGTTTCTGCCATTCCTGTTGTGGAGGGCAGCTGACCGTCGGGTACCATCACAAGCCGATTTGGGTTAGTAGAGTCCATTTCTTTTTGAGTTCTACACGTTTCCAGTCTATGGGGCCTTTAGTTGGATTGGAGTGTGAATGGGTTGATCTTTATATGTTAATGACTATGTTCACGATTTTTTTTTTTTTTTTTTTTTTTGAGTGTAAGACTTGTGTCCGGTTAGAATGGCTTTTGTATTGGCCGGGTCGCAGCGCATGTGGCGCGCACCCGTGTTTTATTAAATGGATTTGTATGCTTTAGGACCGGCGCTGTAACGGTCACATGCATATACGTGTGCTAGAATATGTGTGTAGAAACTGTGCAGTTGTGGAAGAGCTGCCTGTTTATTGTAGGAATTGTTTTTGGTTTTTTTTTTCTACAGGCTTTTATCTGTTCTACATGTTCGCCATATTTTGCAACGTCTTCGTATTTCGCATCTTCCTCGTGTTCGACAGACTCTATGTGTTCTTCGTCGTTGACGTCTCATCCGCCATTGTGTCAACCAGCCACCCTGTACCCACGTCATCTCATCGGCGTGTGAACACGTGACCTCGCTGCGCGGGTGTGTGGCCAGCCTTAAGTGGAGCAGCCAGGGTTAGGACCGGCGAGCAGGGGTTCACGTGACCAGCGGCCTACCCACCTCTCGTACCTGGACGCGAGGAGGGAGGGGGGGCCAGCTGGAGGAGAAGAAGACTGGTGTTTCCGTTGATTCTACGAACACTTTGAGCAGACACTGACTGTGCTGTGTCGCAGTGCACTTTGTATTTTCTCTGCTGTGTGTGTGTATTTTATTTGTAACCTCTTTACGTGGAGGCAGTCCCCTGTGCTTTTTATATTTATTTGACGAGTACTCGTAGGTGTATTTTTTGATCCGGTTTTCTGTGGGTGTGTGTGGGTGTATGTGTATTCGTGTTTATATTTGTTATTAAATTGCGTGCTTGTATCGTTTTTCCCGTCTTTGTCGTGGTTTGTGCCGTGCACGGGTTTCGAGAGGTAAGTCGCTGCCCGCCTCCAGCCGAGTGTCTGTGCGTGTCTGACCGGCTGTGTGAGCGGCTGTGCGCGTGCTTCCGCAGCCACTGGGGGTGGAACGCGACAATAGATGTCTTACAAAGAAAAGCATACACTAACCTCAATCAGTGTCCCATTATACTCTTTACGGCGAAGAGTACAGGTGCTAGTGACGGAGGCAAAGTTCAAGTCGCTGTCAAAGAGTTCTTCTCCAAATATTGTGTTTCCCGTTGAACTTTTGCCGGACCCAGTTTTCCCGACGAGTAGAAAACGAAGTGTCTGATCTGTTCAGGTGACAAAAGAACACTATGAAAAAGTTAAACTAAAATACGTGTACATGCTCATTTCTATCTTTTTAAACTGTCCAGTAATGATGGGTGTTACCACGAAATAAAATCTTGCATGTATTATGCGCTTTCTTGTAGCGCCAAGATGTTGGTAAAATAATACGGTGAGCAAAGGCTGTGTGAAGTAATATAGATCATTATGTTTTATAAACCATCGCTACACATGACAAACGGGACAATATCTTGGGGCACAAAATCGTCACGATCTCTCTGACATAGGCAAACACAGTTATTAAACGATACAATATGAACACAAAATATTATAACATAAATGACAAGCAATGTTGCATTCTTAGCAATTTTAAAGTTAAACTGTACAAAATACATAAAAACAAAAAGACACCCACCTGCGGAGGGCTTGCTCATAGCCATTGTGCCCGACTATCTCCACACGATGTCACAGAGCTGTAGCAACTATTATGTGGTCGCTGCACATCCCAGTCTTATATACATACCTACACCAGAATAAAGTGCGCAAGCACTTACACATTAAAAAACTTAATGTTTTCCGAAAACCTTTATGATGTTTAGTTTTATAAGCACGCCTCTCGTTAGGTAAGACATCACAGTAAAAATAGTTTACTGAATGCAAAGGAAAAAACGTTTACGGCGAAGAATTAATGGAGGGTTTAGCGCTCAAAGTAATAAAATGTCTTCCCAATTTGGATTTAATTTTCATATAGCCATCTAATAAAGGTTTACGCCTCTGTGCTAGAATATTTCAAGGTGAATACAAGGCCAAGAGGAGGGACTAGACTTCCTTCACAACAAAATGCAAGCTTCATATCCTACTTATAATAAAGTTCTAATGTACTGACATATGAGAAAACTTAACGCCTGGTTTTGGGGAGGGTTTTTATACTGTTTTTATGCGAGGCTTTTGAATGTCATTTTTGGGAAAATCTCCAGCTTCACTTCTTTTTTCTCAGCAGCACTCCTGAGAAAGGAGAAGAAATCATTCACCCGTACTGTCACGGTAACGTGCGACATGGCTTACAGGATACAATGGCGACTCCTCTCACTAGCTGCTATGAAATTAAAAGAGCTGCGCAGGTGTGAGGGCTTGTTTGTTTTTTAGTTTATTTTTCCATTTGTATATAGTTTAGCTATGCATGCACAATATAAACAAAAAAGTCAGCAACGGATTGACAGACAGACAAACGGGATGTAATAATCACATGACAAGTAAACGTAACAAGACAGGACTGGTGACATGTAACTGCCTCACAGCAACCAAAACAATGTATTGCAAAGTGAAACTCAACAGATAATATCAAAAGTTCTCATCTCTCTCTACATCGTCTTTCAAAGTTATAAGTATAGTTGGGTTTTTGTTGTTTTTTGGTGGGGTTTATTTTGTATTTAAGCACACGTGCACCATAATATTTGCGTGTTTCTCTCAACACCAACCACAAAACACAAGTATACCCCTTTACTCCCAGACAATAAATTCACGCGCACACACACACACACTATTGTGTCATTATGCCTGCTCAAGAAAGAAATCTCGGTCTAATCTTCTAAAGGAGAAAGAGAAACCGAAGCACCCTGTATAATGTTACCAGTATATATACCAGTGCTTTGGCTTACTTTGGTAACACTACACCGCTCCTTGCCCAGGTCTTGCCAATCATTGCCCTCTCTGCTCTTTTGCAGATCAAGGATTGGATCATTGAAACAAATACTCGCGATTTTACGGGTGGCTGATTACTGCAACGCAGGACCTTGACGACGTTCGCCTTTTCTTGCTTTGGTGAACTCTTTTACCTTTGTTTTGTTTCCCGTCGCCACAATTATTCATTTGTTTGCTGACGATACTCAAATTGAAAAACATTCAAATTTAAAATAACCTAGGCCTGTTCATGTCAAAGTATAAACCGTCGCTGAACTTTCGTTCTTTCTCATAGTCAAATCTCAACTGACATTCTGGTTTTTTGGGGGTTTTTTGTCTAGAAGAAAACATGGTTGATTTGTTGAACTGTGGTACCTGTATTGAAATATACCTTTACCATGGGTAATTGACACTAAAAACCTAATAATATCACATTATTAGAATTGTTGGCAGACAACAAACAAGTTTAATGATATCTATAACTGTAAACAGTCCTTTTCTTTTTACATTAATCACTTCTTTAACTATTTTTTGTATCCAAATTAATGTTTACAATACAAATAAAAGTATAACATATCCGATATTAATAGGATAACATTTAGAAGCTCCAAGAGTTGATAAACAAAATGTCTTTACTATGCCTGACAACACAAAGTACACAACAAATTGTTGTGAGTAAAACATGTACACCTCGGTATAAAACAAACCTCAATACTGTGACTGTGTGCACGCTGTGTTGTTGTTCCCCACCGACATTAAATTACATCACGATGACTTGTCCTTCCTTACCAAACTTACATGTTGTTTTTCAATTCTCAATAATCTGTTAAAATGGAGAATGTAACTCTCTCTCTCTCCTTGTCCGGTTGCTCGCTCTCTCTAGGGACGCACAGTAATGAATTTCAGAATTAGTTTCCTCGCAACTAATAATCTGTTTTAAATGTCTATTTCATACAGTTGTGTGAAGTTAGGAGTGTGCTTTGTTCTCCAACTAAGCTTCCTGTAAGTATCGATAATAATTTTCCTCAGATCATAGAAGAACACACGAACTGCTGTAGATGGCGTCGTCCAGTCTGCGCTTGAGCTCCTTCAGCTCCGTCTGATGCAGCTTCTCTCGCTCATCTATCATCTTCTTCATCCTCTGCTTCTCATTTTCACGATCTGCTATGTCGTCCAGCAGCTTCTGTATCTGACTCTGGTGATGATCTTCTCGAACTGTTCTCGCCTGACGTTCGTCCTCCAGACGCTCCTCGTATCGCCGTGTCATCTCCACCTGCTGCTGTATGTTCTCTACACCTTGTCTTTCTCTTTCCCTCTCCTGCTCCATCTCTCTCCGCTCTTTCTCCCTCGCTCTTTCTTGCTTCCTGTCGAAATGTCTTCATCTCCTGCTCCACCCTCTCAGCACTGAGCTGCTGCTTGTCTAAGGATTCCATCAAGGACTTCAGCTGTTTCTCCCTTTCCAACTCATTCTTTCTCATTTGCTCATTTCTTTCTTCTTCCTTTTTTTCAAATGCTTTTCTTTGTTTCTCCGCTTTCTCTTCCATCTGCTTCATTTTCTCTTGTATTTCCTGAGCTTTCTCTCTCATTCGTTTGTCTCTCTCTTCCTTTCTCTCAAATTCCTTTCTTTGTTTGTCCGCTTTCTCTTCTATTTGCTTCATTTTCATTTGTATTTCCTGATCTTTCTTTCTCATCTCCTCTTCCTTTATTTCAAGTTCTTTTCTTTGATTCTCTATTTCCATTTCTTTTTGCTGCAGATAAATTTCTCTTTTCTCGATTTCATTGTTTTCTTTTTCCGCCTGCACTTGTATTTCCTTCGTCTCCGTTAAAAGTTTGAGCTCGTACGTAGTTGACTTGACTTCTTTTTTCTCCACCTCTTGCATTTTCCTCGACACCTCCTCCTCCACTTTTTTACCGATGTCAGTGTACTTAGGACACGTGTAAGGTTTCCCGCCATGAGCCAGACTCATCTTGTGTACCACCTCCAGCAACTGCTCCACCTGCGACTGCTTGTTGTCAGCCATGTTGTCAAACACCACGTGGCGGTTGTCGCACTCCCTCAGGACCGTGTGGAGACCTTCGGGGGCCTTGAGCAACATTTCATCGATGGTCTTCTTTTTCTTGTTCAGGTCGTCACCGCGTGTGAAGATAATGATCATGTACTGGGTTACACGTGTGTCTAACAAAGCCTTCAGCCTGTTGTAGACTTTAGTGTCGTCCTCCATGTAGCGGGTACCCAGCATGATGACGTAGAGTATGGCTGTGATGCCCGGATGCAAGCAGGCGAGGGCTTGAACAACATCCGCCGCCACCTCCTCGTGCTTCCTTCTTGTGTCGAACAGACCCGGCGAGTCCATGACCTGTAGAGAAACGTCATTTCACATCACATCACATCACTGTTTCAGTTTACAACATTAACATTAATAGTTCTCATGTCTACATTGTTTCTCCAGTTAGATGACTTTGCGAAGGTCCTCTATCTCCTTGACAAAAAGGTTTAATATATGAAAACCTTTGAGAATCGTCATAAAATCGTCAAAATAGTACTCAGAGGGTGTTATTGTTTACTTTACAGTAGGGCTCTAAACACAGCTCTGGGTAGCAATGTATTTCCATTGGAACACAAACTAATTCTAATTTATGAGTTGTATCCAGTAGTTTAACAGACAAAAAGACGAGGGCTGCTGGAAGACTGGTTGGACGCCAATGCAAATGACGTCACTTAAATGCAGAACATGGCGGCATCTTGTACCACCTGTGCTGTGGTACACGCAGTTGAGCAAACATAATTCAGAACGTTGACTAGTCCTTTTTTAATGTATCCCTAAATCAACATTTTTCAATAACAACTACTATTTAAAAAATGTATTATTCCCAAAAACCTTGCTCAAAAAATGAGAGAACTGGAAAATTTAATAGATAAGGAAAAGGGATGTTAGCAGAATGTAGAGGGAGTAAAGTCAAGCTATAATTCTTTATTTCACAACACAGTTTAGTGATATAACTTTAATTATCCAGCAAACAGGAGCAGGATGACACATGAACTCATCTTTTGAGGGAATCGAGGTGATCAGTGCAACGCTGATGTATACACACGACACGTGTACACAGGTCAGCAGGCACCCTGTCATAATCTGTGAGTGTTTGTTCCAGTATGTATACTAGTGATTGTGTTAGTGTGTTGTAACATCACTGTACAAACAAGTAAGTCTGTAAGGAGAGAGAGGACGGACTTACTTCAACAATTCTCCCTTTACACTCTTGCCGGCGTAGAGTACAGGTGGCAGTGTCCGAGGACCTGTCTGTATTGCTGTCAAAGAGATGTTCTCCCAATATTGTGTTTCCAGTGGATTTTTTGCCGGATCCAGTTTTCCCGACAAGCAGGAACCGTAGCGACTGGTCTAAATAGCAAAAAAAAGCTAAGACAAATGTAAAGTAAAATATTTTCTATAAAAACGTTTTTAACCATAACAAAGGATGAAAAACATGTTTCCCCAGTTAAAGCTCACGTCCTCATCCAAGTAAATGTTAGGCGAACACTTGTAGGTGGAAATCTCATCTTTTCTTTACCAACAATAGACAGTAAAGATATCTTTTCCTTTCTACAAAGTTCAGAAGAGAAACACAAGCATGTAAAGCTCATTGCAATCTATCTTGTACTGTGAACACGTGATGTAACGATGTCATCAATCATTCATCCTTGTGGATATCAAGTGAAGTGAGTAAGAAATTTAAGCAGACACTTCAGATTGTACTCATTCAAAACATCTTTATTTACAATCCCTTCAGCGATTTTGTACACAAACATCACTTTTCCGACGAAAGCAAATTCTCATTGGCCCACACCGCAAAAAAACAAAACAAAAAACCCAAACATTTAATTGGCAGGAATTGGTGGTAGGCCCATCTTCAGGCTCCATGGTCCGGTGTAAGACAAACACAATCAACAACAGTTGTTAAACATCCTGTAGTGTTTACTGCCAGTAATCAGTGGAAGACTTTTATTATGTCTCACTGGGCACGAGCGAGTCAACGGACTCACATTCAACCCACAAATACTTTACAAGACAACAGCTAAAATGTTTTGTTACAGAATTAAACAGATGCTGAGTTGTGCAGGTAATCGAAGGCTTTAATGGAATTGTCTGTGCTATTGCTTCGATTTAAAAACTCTAGTAAACAATCACATCTACATACCTGATAAACATTTACCGTGCGACATTTGTGTAGCAACACGCAGACAAACAAGGTGAAGACAACTGATTGCTGTTCACTACGAGAAGCCAGTCTTCAGTCTTCTAAATCAAATACTAAAAAAGTGTAGGAGCACTGATATGAGTGATGACCTGTTATCGTGACACGGGATTCGATCCCTGCTGTTTATCAACAAGTGTTATCTGCGGTTGAACAATCGTCTGATCTCCCCTAGTCTTTTCTCATTACAAACAGCACACGTCTCTCCCACTGGTCTGTCCTCAGGCTGTACAGGTACGAGTTGTGTCAACTGGAAACAAGCACGTGAGTCACAGACCATGATTAATACACAGTTCTGTAGGAGTGAACACGGGTCACATGACCTGCATATCGATGACGTCACCTTTGCACGAAAGTGAATCAATGGTCTTATCTCTTCTTTCTTTCTCTCTCCACACCCACCCTGACCACTCAATGCAAGCAAGCTACGAAGTCGTGAACCTTCACCCCGACTACCAGTCAGTAAAGGTGGACATGTCTTTTGACTGGGAGATGACAGACATCGGGATGAACCGTTAGAGACCATCCTATAATTAACCTGATTAACCGAAATGTCCATTCATACTACAACTACACAGCGAGAAACGCACAAAGAGATTGGCGTGGTGACAATGTTACTATCTACAGCTGTTAGTCAAGTTTATCAGACTTATTAACACACTTGGTTTACGAAATCAGCTCAAGACCCCGAGTAGTGGTTGAAAGATTTTAAAGTGGTGAGTGGTGTGTACCCGCTATGTGGCTAGAGTTCTTTGGTACACGATATTTGTTTGTTTTCTGTTTTGTGTATTCTGGAGAGCTAATAATAATTTATCTAATGCGTGGTCACCGTCAATAGGAGCATGCTCTCAGCGCCTGAGATAACAACGAGACATGGACAGCATACGAACGGAGGGGGGAAGGGAAGGATAAACAACCAAACAGACAAGTAATGAAAGACAACTATGGTAAGAAATAACATTTTCACAACTAGTGTATTGCTAGGTAGGTGTATTATATTTTATAGCCACACCTGTCCGTGCTTTATTACTGTATTCACATTGATATCTAAATATGTGCAGTGTCTAGGATCCTACACGTGAGTTGTTACAGGCAATGTGTCTGTCTGACACTAAACTCCACTGTCCGTCTCTCATAGGATGCGACAGTCGCTGCGCTGTTGGCTCTGTAGCTCGCGGCCTGCTGACGGAGGGCCCACATCTGCTGCTCGTGCAGCTGCTGACGTCGCTGTCGCTCGGCCTCCTCCTCCCGTAGTCGTTGCTGTAGCAACTGCTGAACCTCTCGCGCCCTCCGCTCCGCCTCCTCCCTCTCTCGCCGCCTCTCTGCCGCCAGTCGCTCCGCCTGCTCCCTCTGCTCCCTCTCTAGCCTCTGGCGATACGCCTCCGCCTCCCGCCGCTGCTGCTCCTCCCGGGCCCGCTGCTCCCTCAGTCTCGCGGTCAGCTCCTCCATCTCTGCCTCCCGCCTGCGGGCCTCCTCTGCCAGTTCTCGCTCCCTCGCCCTGCTCCTCTCCTCCAGTTCCTCTTTAGCTTTTGCTGCAGCCACTTCTGCTTCCTTCTGCTTCTGCTCCAGTTCTTGGACACACATTTTATTTCTCATCTCGTTTCTCTCTGCTTCCATCAGTCGTCTGCTGACATCTTCCTCCAACGTACGTCCTTCACTGGCGTATTTGGGGCACACGTACGATGCTCCGCCATTTTCCGCTTTGATCCTCCGCGCTGCCTGGAGAAGCTCGTCTACCTGCGAGGTGTTGTCTGTCACCGTGTTGTCCAACACCACGTAGCGGCCCCCGCACTCCTGTAGCACCTGTGCCAGGTGAGGTGGAGCCGAGGCCAGCACGTCCTCCATCGTCTTGTTGGCTCGTCTCAGAGCATCTCCCCTCGTGAAGACCACCAGCATGAACTTTGTGACCTCCTCGTCTAGCAGCATCTTGAGTCGCGTGTACACGCCCACCTCCTCCTCCGTGTAACGGCTGCCGACCATCAGCACGTAGACGATGACGTCAGGTCCTGGGTGCATGGAGGTCACGGCTTTAATGACGTCAGCAGCTAGTTCCTCCTGAGACACCTGGGTGTCAAACAGCCCGCGAGAGTCCATGATCTAGGACGAGGACAAGTTATATTAGTAATTATATTAATTATATGGCATAATCTACCTTTATGGACAGCACGAGCTATTCACCGCGTTCTGTGTACATTAGAAAACATGTCTGCTTAATTTTACAGACAGGTGTACAACTATGGTTTGAACAATTCCAAAGTATAAAATGCATATTCAGTATACCTGCACTAGTGAAATACTTGTAAGTAAAAACCTTTCAATTTAAGTCATCTGTCGTTTAGAATACAGGTTTCTTATAATGTCTCATTTTATTTCTTATACATAGTATGAACTCACTAAGGTGATGCTGATGCAACCCACTGGACTGGGCAGGGTCATAACCCTACTTTACTTGGAGTACGTTCTCTGTCCTTCCCTCTGTCTATCAGTGCGTCCTGTCCCAGGTAGCTGCTGATCAGCTTAAAGAAACCTTACAGAACCCTGAGTAAACATTTTCTTCCGGACTTAAGGGTGGGTTGAAAGACTGGAGTTAGACATAGGGTGGATAAAGGCCACTCCTACCTCGATGGTAGTGCCATTGCGCGTGCCACGCCTTAGAGTACAGGTGCTGGTGACCGAGTCAAAGGTCACGTCGCTGTGGAAGACGTCCTCACCAGAATTGTGTTTCCGGTTGAACTTTTTCCACATCCCGTCTTCCCAACCAGCAAGAGGCGAAACACTTCTCCGGCTGAAATATATCAAGCAATGTTTGTCAGGAAACATGGAGCTTGAAAGAGGTGTGACATAAATATGTTAACCATCGTAATTCATTACAAAAACCGATAAACTTTATTTCCTAAACTTTCACATGGGTTTTGAAAATTATTTTATACGTGATTACTAACATTGAAAATACTTTCAGTAGTCAAAGATAGAAATTTGTAATAATTATTTTTATCTGTTTTTGTAGTAGATAGGATTGAAGTGCATCCTTCTTGCATGTAGTGGGCGCTGTAAGCTGCTCACTTCTGTTTCACAAAATTGTTTGAATTTTGACTCTTTTTAGCGACTACACATGTAGTGTTCTCTATGCACAACACATTGAGAGACACAAATATATTCAGCACACATAGATTTCTATGAATACTTCACGTTTGCAAACACAAGCATCCCCAGGCATCTGCTCAGAGACAAACTCTTACCTCGCTCCATGTTCACCAGAAAGTTTCAGTCAGAGTGTGTCAAACTGTGACAACAAACAGGCTCGTGTTTCGTGGATGTGAGCGGACTTATAAGTGAGAGATGGCGGAAGTTCCCTTCATCAGCACATCAGTGACTAGATTCCAAGTCAGCCGCCAGTTTCCGCCGACATTTGTGTCTGACGTGGTGGTCACGTGATCAGCGGTGAACTCTTAGGTCATAGAGTGGAGGGCGATGACACCTTCTTACTTGGCACTGAGTCTGTAGACAGCCCAAGTTTCCAGCTTCCGTTACTTCAAGTCTTTCTTTCTGTATTCAATTTTTTTATTATTTCTTTCTTGATTGCTTGAATTCATTTCTTTCTCTGTGTGTAGGATTGTCTGCCTGCCTCCTCTGTGTATGACTCTGTCTGTCTTGCTGACATGTATATGGTCATATAGCATCTAGATTACTTCGAATCTTTACTTGATTGAGGAGCTTTGTACATGTATACACTTATAGTCACAATAGTAGTAGGGTTCTAGGTCTAAGAATGTTGAAAGGAGCAAAACATTTTATTATACAAATAACATGTTCTCTCTCTCACACACACGAGTGTGTTATGATCCCTGGAATAATGAAGAATATCTCTCCAATCTTGTGTTTGCCTGGCAGAATACAAACAGCAATCACCACTGTAACTTGGTTTCGTCAGCATAACCTTTTTATCATCTCAAGTGACTTGTGTCATTGTTCCTTCTGAGTGTGTCCGCCCTCTGTCCCTCCCATGTCCGGGATCGCATCCTGCAGGACGTGTTGGTGATTTCCCGAAAACAGACTTTGGCTGCTTGGTGCACCACACAGCATGGCGACATGTGAACATGTCCTGGCAGTCAGCGCTTGTTTCTGGGAAACCACCAGAGCCCTCATTTCTCAGAAACATACCTTCTCTCTATCTTTCTCTCTTTCTCTCTCTCAATCTCGCTCGCTCTTCCCGCCACTCTCTTTCTTCACAGAGCCTGTTCTTGTTGTGCTCGCTGTATTTTCTTAGGGTTTTCTTCTTTTCATATATTTCAAATTTAGATTGATTTCATCGCAACTGATTTGTGTTTTTCTGTTCTAGTTCTTGAACACACACGTTAGTGTCCTATTTTATATATTACAACATCCTTGTGTGTTGATTTTTTTTTTTGACCTGCAAATTGTTGTCTGTCTGCGTGTCTTCCACCAGCCTGTAGCGGCACCTGCACTCTCCCAGCACCTGCTGACAGCCTTGTTTACAGACAAAATAGTCGGATGGTTCTGATAACAGTGAAATTGTAACAGTGAAATAGTAGAGCCCTGTAGAAGAGGACGTGAGGTGTTTGTCAGTTTTTCAGTACATGTGAGGACAGGGCTGCCACCAATATTCTATGTGAGAATCGACTTCTGGCAACGATTAGAGCATTAAAGGGAATAGTTTGTAAAAAGTTTGTAATGCTTATATCGGTTTTGCTGATAAACTAATTATTTTATTGACAAGTACAGAAAAAGATTTTCATCTCAAATAAAATAAGATTTTGATTTCGGATGAAAGGATTTTAAGAAAAGTTTTCAGTAAAGACAGTGGAGAGAGGGATGCTGACAGACAGAGACAAAGAGAGAAAGGGAGAAAACTATTTTGTGACCCAGCATTTAAATTCGACATTTTCTTTCAGTCATACTTGTGTCAGACAGCCTGCCTCCCAGGCCCCTCATCCCCCTGGCCCGGCTCGGTGTCAGGTTTGTCTGATGAAAATTAAGGACACGATAGTCGTCTAAGATGACAGCAGCGTGTAAGATGTTAAAGTGGAAATTTCTTCAAAGCTAACAAAAATGATATATTTAGAGAAAAATCATAATTAAACAATAACAATAACAAATTAGAAAGGGGAAAATATTCATGTATATTTCCGAGTAAAATCTTGGCTACACAATACAAGAATCGTCCTAAGTAAACGCGCTGTTGAGCATATTTCTTTCTCTAATAATCTTTAACTCAGAATTTATTCACTACCTATCTTGAGTTAGTAGATTTATGTCAAATGTATTAAAATTGTACACAGGAAAAGAAAAGTGTTGGTCTCAGTCCAGTCCATGAGTCTATTGTCTGTGTACATGTGTCCAGCCTTGCTGCAAGTGTTAGCCTGACCCAGGGTCTGGGTACCTTACTGAACTGCACAGTCCCCGCCACCTCTGGGTGGACCATGGTGATGACCCATCGGCTTCCGCATCTCTGGGTGGTGATGCATGTGTGGGTGGTGATGTCGCATCTCTGGGTGGTGCCGCATGTGTGGGTGGTGGTGCATCCTACGGTGTCTGCCAGCCTCTCTCTCCGCCTCCAGCTGCTTGTCGTACAGCTCCTGTAACTTCTGTTGTCGCTCCTCTAAAGATGCTATTTTTTCTTTCCTCTTTTGTTCTATCTCCTGTACCTGATGCTTCCTCTCTTCTTCCAATCTCTGGCTATATAACATGTCCTGTAGGTGCGTCCGCTCAGCGTTGAGCTGCTGTTGTTTCAAGGCCTCCATCATGGCTTCCAGCTGCTTGGCTCTCTCGACCTCGTTCTTCTTTATTTGTTCTTCTCTCTCCCTTTCTCTTCTCTCAAATTCTTGTTTTTCTCTCTCTATTTTTTCTTCTGCCTTCTTCATATTCTCCTCCAGCTCCTGTACATACTTCTTTCTCTTCACCTCCTCCTCCTCCACCTTCTGCAGTCTCCTAGCCACCTCCTTCTCCATCTTCTCGCCGACCTCTCCGTACTTGGGACACGTGTAAGGTTTGCCGCCATGCGCCTCCCTCAGTCTGCGCACCTCCTCCATCAGCTGCTCCACCTGCGGCTGTTTGTCGTCTGCCATGTTGTCGAAGACCACGTAGCGGTGGCCGCACTCATCGAGGACCTTGCGGAGATGTTCAGGGACCGTAGAAAGGACATCTTGGATGCTTCTCTTCCTTTTCGTCAGGTCGTCGCCTCGCGTGAAGAGGATGATGGTGTACTGGGTCACGTCGGGGTCAAGGAGAGCCTTTAGCCTCTCGTACACCCCGGCCTCCTCCTCCGTGTAGCGACTGCCTAACATGATGACGTACAGCACGGCCGTGGGTCCCGGGTGCATGCAGGCAACGGCTTGAACCACGTCAGCAGCCACCTCCTCGTGCGTCCTTGAGGTGTCGAACAGACCCGGCGAGTCCATGATCTGTAAGTCCAGACACATTCACATACAGGGAAGGAGTAGTAGAATTATGTTAATGTGTATAGTGAGTGACATCATACTGCCACCCACGTGCTCAATTACCCGGGTCAATGTTTCAAGTCTGGCGAAAACTGCCATTAGTGTGTAGGAAAACAAAGGAACGTCTGTGTGATCTCATAAAGCCCTTGTAGCATCCGCTTCAAAAGCTTCCTACACATATTATTGAGAGAAGTTAACATTTTCATAAACATCAACACATCATCACACGTAAGATAAGGTTTCAGTCAGAACATTGCACTTAGCAGGACCGAGAGCATGAAACGGTCAACGTATGTCATTACAACTTGTGTCTCAGGGCGTTCTGTCCATCAGTCTCTCTGTCTATACATCCTTCAGTAGATGTTTTCATGTCAAGAACGACTATAACCAGTGGTTTTTGTTTTACTGTATCTATAAATGTAGGAGCTACAAAGCAGACTAGGGGGTGAGTACGGCACTCCTACCTCGATGGTAGTGCCATTGCGGGTGCCGGTCCTCAACGTGCAGGTGCTGGTGACGGACTCAAAGGACATGTCACTGTCAAACAGGTTCTCACCTAGAACTGTGTTCCCGCTCGAACTTTTTCCACAACCGGTTTTCCCAACAAGCAGGAAACGGAGCACTTCTTCTGGTAAATGACGAAAACGATGAGAAAAAAAATGTTTTTGTACTCCATCCGTGTTATGTTTATCGTTAGAGACTAAGCTGAGGAGATTTTGTTTTGACGATATCTACATTTATGTATGTACCAGTAACATGGCAATGGCTATTTATGTTACTACAAACCTTTGAAATGACTTTGCTATGTGTGATAGGCTTTTAGCGTTTAGCTGTAATAAAAACCTTGCCACTCGTGTACTGTTTATTTCATTAAAGTACTGGAAACATCTGATCTCATTTTTATAAATCCTGCTAATTTTTCTTAATGCAGGCGACATCTTGAAGATGTACACAGTACACAAAAGCACAGGTTACCAGAAAATACACAAAGGTACACATATACAAACACTGCACATGCACGCAGGCAGGATGCACACAAACAGACAAGTAGACATATAAACCTACCCTGAGACATTTCCAGCAGACTACTCAGCAAGTCAGGATAGAAATGTCGGCCCTACTACTGAGCCAGAGAAGTGAAGTGTGGTATGGAGCTATGCCGACAAACAATCTGTCCTGTGATGTTGAAGTCTGTCTTTTATCACCAGACAAGTTTCTTCAAAGGTCCCTGTCCTTGTCCCAATGGCGTGACACAGGGAGGGGAGGTCTGCCAACAGGTTGCTGTCTGTCAATGACAGGGTGGACTGTGACAGGCGGGTACATCACTGGAAACACTGCTCTCTGAGGTTTCTATGAATATGGTTGGTTGGGGGAGGTACACAGGAAGGTTTGAATTACACAACTAAGCTCATTTTAATGACTGTGCTCGGGGTGCTCAGGCCATTGAGTCCACAAAGAATGTCACGAGGCTCATTGTTGTGTCGCTAGGCGACAGTTGTAAGTTTACAAATATTCTTTAGTCAGTCACAGGCGAGTCAAAGCCTGACGATTCAGTTTGAATGTGTACCCTGGGAGTCGCTACTCGGGTAGCTTCCTGTGTGTTGCCGATTTGTGAGTGTGTCGGCAAGTAATCATTGTAAAAAGCTGTAAATAAAAGTGTTTACAACTGTCTTTGACTGAAAACACTCGGTTTCTTGGAATGGTTGGCACCAAAGATTAATACCTGCAAGGTCGGCGCATATTCCTTCTGCATCGTCATCAGTCACATCCTCACATGTGTCCACCGATCACCCTGACAGAGACAATCGTCATCTCAATCAGATGAGTGGGTGACTACAGTAAAAATCACAAAAGTATTTCCATCGACAAATTATCGAGTCGTCGCTCCACAGATCATGGACATAGACAAACATGGACAACCATCAGCTGCCGGCTCTGTTACAGTGATAAATGTCGCTGATGAATGGAACAAATATCAGCATTTACATTACACTTTTATTTATATCTACATTATAATTATAGTCACATTTATTTCTATAATAAAAAAATTCAAAACAATAATCAATCACTTGTCTGTCAAAAATCATCAAATAAATTACTCAGTGGGACATTTAAATTGCATTTTTTGTATACAGGCCTTTACTTGTAAACAAAAATTCATTTGTTTTCACAAAGTTCTTTAACTAAATGATTTCCCTAAGTGCGGGATCCTTTAGTCAATTGATGCCTCACTCTCCAAAAGAAAAATCCCTCTCTCTCTCTCTCTCACACACACACATATAGAGAGACATATATCTATACACACTTGTTCACTTTTTCTAAAGTAGATATCAAATCACACACATATACAAACAAACGTGTTATAGCACCTTTAACGATGTATCCACGAAAGGATAATTTCGCTGTAAACTTTTGAGGTGTTTTCTTCGCCAGATGCAAACAACAATCATCGCTCTGTCATCTGTCATCAGTCTTACCTTTTTAGGTCCACTCAAGTGTCTCACTCCACTGTTCCTTGTTCAAGTCTTGAGAATGTGTCCTCCCAATGTCCTCCCCAGGTCCGGACTGAGATCACAGAAGACATACTCACCATTCCCCCCAAAAGCATACTTTGGTTGTTTTGTGCAAAACACAACATTTTGACTGACTATCATCGTTTGTAGTAAACCTCTTTCTCTTTCTTCTCTCGCCGAACTCCTCCTCCCTGTGGTAGATGTGCGGGAGGACGACAGTTCACACTGACCATTGTTTGCAGACGAAATATTTCTGATGGGTTTGACAACATTAAAGTTTAATCTAGGAAAGGAAAGGATACTGATGTCAACATGGAGGCTGAGGACTCGAGAGTATTTTCACAACTCTGTTCACTGCACGTGGGGCTCAGTCCTGCTTCCAACATCAGTTTTCATGTGAACACGATCTCTACATACGATAACTCAAGTCGGGTTACAGTTTGCTGAAAGCTGTTTATTAATGTTTCTAGTAACTTTGCTCCTGAAGTAATTATCTTATTCACAGCTAAGACATTTTTTTCAATCACTAATCAGTATTTTTGTTTTGAGAGAAAAGAAAGATCATCAGAATAGTTTTCAGCAAAGACAGTGGAGGGGGTGTGGACACAGAAAGAGAGAGAAAGAGAGAGAAAGAGAGAGAAAGAGAGAGAAATAGAGAAAGAAGTATTCTGTGCTCCTGCTTTGCTTTAACTTGAGATATTTCTTTAGTCGTGCTTTGGTCAAGTCTACTGGAGACCTCAGCTGAAAATTCATAAGACAGTCGTAAAAAATGACAGCAGTGTGTAAGATGTTACAGTGGAAAGTTCTTCAAAGTTAACGCAAAGTAATGTATATGAAGGAAAAGCACAAGTAAACAGTAAATAACAAATTAGAAAGAAAGACAAATTCATTTATATTATCCAGTAAAATCTGTTTAATACAGAAATAAAATTTTCGTAAGTAAATGCCCTGTCGGACATTTTTTCTAAAATAATCTTTGACAAAAATATGATTAATTGCCTATGTTGATTTGTCCAGTATAGAAATAGTCTGTGCATCCCTCCTGCCCTAGGTGTGAGGTGCATTACATAATTACACATCCCATGCCGCCACCTCTGGGTGTCCTGGAGATGCCCTGCTTCAACTGCCACATCTCTGTCCGGTGCCGCTCCTCCCGCCGCCTGCCCTCCGCCCTCTCCACCTCCAGCCGCTTGTCGTACAACTTCTGCATCTTCTCTTGCTTCTCCACTAAAGCTTTTATTTCTTCTTTCCTCTGTTGCTCCATCTCCTTCACGTGTCGCATCATGTCTTCTTCTATTTTCTGACGATGCTCCATCTCCCGCTGGTACATCTGCTCAGTGCTGAGTTGTTGCTGTTTCAAGACTTCTAACAAGGCTTCCAGCTGCTTGGCCCCTTCTTCCCTCTTGTTCTTTATTTGCTCTTCTCTCTCCCTGTCTTTTCTATCAAACTCTTGTTTTTCTCTCTCCAATGTTTCTTCTGCTTTCTTCATATTCTCCTCCAGATCCTGTACATACTTTTTCTCTTCACCTCCTCTTCCTCTACCTTCTGCAGTCTCCTAGCCACCTCCTTCTCCATCTTCTCGCCGACCTCTCCGTACTTTGGACACGTGTAAGGTTTGCCGCCATGCGCCTCCCTCAGTCTGCGCACCTCCTCGATCAGTTGCTCCACCTGCGGCTGTTTGTCGTCTGCCATGTTGTCGAAGACCACGTAGCGGTGGCCGCACTCATCGAGGACCTTGCGGAGATGTTCAGGGACCGTGGAAAGGACATCTTGGATGCTTCTCTTCCTTTTTGTCAGGTCGTCGCCGCGCGTGAAGAGGATGATGGTGTACTGGGTCACGTCGGGGTCAAGGAGAGCCTTCAGCCTCTCGTACACCCCGGCCTCCTCCTCCGTGTAGCGACTGCCTAACATGATGACGTACAGCACGGCCGTGGGCCCCGGGTGCATGCAGGCAACGGCTTGAACCACGTCAGCAGCCACCTCCTCGTGCGTCCTTGAGGTGTGGAACAGACCCGGCGAGTCCATGATCTGTAAGTCCAGACACATTCACATACAGGGAAGAAGCATCTGATGTTTCTGCCGATGATGACAAATAACAAGTAGTTTACGTACCACTTACTGTTTGTAACTATGTTTGTACATACATGAACTTAGCGGATACAAAGTAGACTAGGGGGTGAGTACCACACTCCTACCTCGATGGTAGTGCCATTGCGGGTGCCGGTCCTCAACGTGCAGGTGCTGGTGACGGACTCAAAGGACATGTCACTGTCGAATAGGTTCTCACCTAGAACTGTGTTCCCGCTCGAACTTTTTCCACAACCGGTTTTCCCAACAAGCAGGAAACGGAGCACTTCTCCTGTTAAATAAAGAAAAAGATTAGAAAACAAAATTTCATGTTATGTTTATCGTTAGAGACCAAGTTGAGAAAAAATTTCTTTTGAATATATCTACATATATATACATGTATGACGGCAATGTCTACTTTAATTTTACTACAGACCTTTGTAATAACTGGTGTAATTACTGTGTGTGATAGACTATTAGCCTGTAATAAAAATAATCTTGTCACTCGTGTACCAATTATTTTCGTAAAGTAATGGAAATGTTGAATCATTTCAGTTGTCCAATGGAGGTGCAATCTTCAAGATGTTTAATGTGTGCACCTGACACACACACACACACACACACACACACACACACACACACACACACACACACACACACACACACACACACACACACACACACACACACACACACACACACACACACACACACACACACAGGCAGGATGCACACAAAAAGACAAGTAGATATGTAAACCTACCCTGAGACATTTCCAGCAGACTAATCTGCGAGACAGAATAAAAATGTCGGCCCTACCACTGAGCCAGAGAAGTGAAGTGTGGTGTATGTCTGAGACACGATGGACTGTGACAGGCGGGTACATCAATGGAAACACTGCTCTCTGAGGTTTTATGAATATGGTTACTGGGGGAGGTACACAGGAAGGTTTGAACTGCACAACTAAGCTTATTTCAATGACTGTGTGCACAGAACACACCAGGCCATTGAGTCCGGAGAAAAGCTGAGTAGTTTGCTGAGTGCTGTGTTGCTAGGAGACGGGATCAACTTTACAAACATTCTATAGTCAATGACAGGTCATGTCGAAGCCTAGTTTAATTTCTATGTCGATTCTTGAAAATACCAGTTATTATCTGATTTATATCTGGCGACAAACACAATGATTGAATGTGTTTTAATACTCAGCATTGTGGGACACCGACACAGTCCTTCAGGTCGCTGTGTTTCCCAAGTGAATTCGACGAAATCTTTAGGGTACACACCCACGGACTCAGGCCAAGTGTGCTCACTCACGTATACGTGTTCATGCCCCCAACACCTTCTGTGAGTGGTTACACATGAGAGACTTCAGTGAGGAAGTAGATGATGTGGGCGTTCGTTGTCACAGTCTGTGATGGAGACGTTGTCGGAATTTTCTCTCGTCAACCTACGTGAGGCCTCACTTGGTAGAAACGCCGCTCACCTGACTGGCACACTCCATTATCACCTGAAATCTCATTTGTCAGGGTTACACAAGTTATGATTAAATTATCACCTGCATGGTGTGAACCATCAGCTGGTAGTCAGGACGATTGTCGTGTGGATGTTTCTGGTGTCAAAGCGACTCGCTCCGGTCTCCACGCACCATCCTTCAGCTTGTGATAAAGTGTTAGTAATTAATACACAGAAATTAGAGAAAAACGACGAACGCTTATGAAAGAGAAGAAATAGTGTGTCCATGAGGTGAACATGAGTCTCGATCGTAGTACACGAGGTGCAGTTCATAGTTCAATCATACCTGTTCCCACAACACAGTTTGTTAACAGGTGGCTGCTTACAAAGTGTTTGTCCTAACTGTATCTACGGTGTAAATAGTCAAATGTGATAATTTGACATAAAATGTGCAGTACTATAGACAACGAAGCCTCTAAAGAAGGTGCAGAATTTATTGCCCAACACTGGACACTGATAGTAATGAATCAGTAATGAACCGTTGGTGGCTTTAATCAAATCGCCTGGTGGTTGCTGTTGAGCGGACTTTATGATGGTTGTGGTCACACCGAATCCCATCAGAAGTCGACTCGACAACCCTACAACAACCCTCTCTTCTCTCAGATATTTCCACTACTTTAGATAAGAAAGCCTAAAATAAAAATAAAATAGTTTACAAGGATAATAACCCAGGCGACACTAAGTACCCAGGGTGCCCTTTGTCCAGATTGTGGCATGTGGCAGGTACACTTAAACTTCTAGCCTTCCACCCAGAATTTAAACATGTGTTTAACCCCTTCATTTTGTGCACATGACAGTTTTGTTGTTGTTTTTCTAGCAGATATTATGTAAAATTCAAACATATATTCCTTTTGTTTAGCCTCTCTGTCTCTCGCTGTTCTATTTGTCAGTCTTGCACACAATTGAACACGCCAAGTGCACATCTTTAAATAGCTAACTTTAGGGACATAGGAAGTTGACAATAAGAAGTTATAAGATAAAAAATATCATGATATCAAAGAATGTGAAAGGAAACTGCCTTATAAACATTCACATACAAAAGTAAGCACCACCTTGTAGTCAGAAAAAAGGTGAACAAACAATGTAGATTTTAATACATTGTAAAAATGTGAAATACGTTTATTGAAACAATAAAATAGTTTTTTTCTCTCTTTGTTGCACATAAACACATGTAAGCAAGCGCACATACACACACACACTTACCCCATTCCTCATATACACACAGAGATTAGTTATTGCTGCAAGAGCTTGGATCCAGAATGTGAGTATCTGCCAAAGTCACTCTACACCATTTAACCACTGCACACATATTCCATTGATAAACACAAACATATGTAAAAGTGACATCTAACAAATCGTTAAGATCATCGGTTAGAAAACTAAAACTAAACTTCATACCAATCCTAGCCTTCCTCCTAAACCTACCCCTCCACTCACACATCATCTCCAACCCACTGCCCAACAAAGTCAATAAACCCAAACAATTATAATGAGTACCCATCTCATTTTGCCTCCCATCCTAGTCCTCCCAGCCTTTAACCAAAACCCTGGCCACCCTCACACACACGACATGAAGACAACCTCTAGACAGGATCCCTTACACTGCAAACACACAAAGGACCTTTGGATCCAGAACTGAATTCTCCACAGAGACTTTGTACAGGGGGAGGGGAGGAAAGAAGACATTTTCCTTTCATCAAAGCTTGGTATGGAATCGAAGAAGTTTTACAGCAGGTGAAAATATGTTCTCACTAAATATAAATGACACCCAGAACTCTCAAAGCACTGTGTCATCGGTCAGTTGGTGAAAGAAGTTCAAAGTTCGGCGGGATCTCAAACGTACCAGGCTCCACTTTGAAACACGGACATTGTCGATGTGTGATGTTTATCTTCAAACACTGTGAACAGATACCCTTGGTAGACTGATTGCCTCGGTCGTTGGAGGCTGTGTCACATCTACTGCACCTCGCTCTGTGTGACCAAAAAGAAAATGACAAAACAGTTTTAACAACAATCAAGGAACTGATCGACTCACACATGAATGTACACAGTCACACAAGCACGCACGCACAACCACACACACACACAAAATAATATTAAATGAAAAAGGAATCTGGTGAATACTTTCAGGTATATGATTTCGTTGCTAGACTGAGAAAATAGTGAACGACAAAACAAGTTAATTAATTAATTTTAAACATTGCCGAAACTTAGATAAAAAATATTATCAACTGATACAAATTGAAACTGAAAACGGAGAAAATTCCAATAACTTAATTTTAAAAAAAACCCGGTGAATATTTACAAGTTATTTACCCTCGTTGTTGGTCTCACACGCAGTTCGAGTTGCATTTCTAACAACCTTGATGACGACAAGCATCATCAGCGACGATGTGATCAGACTGATGCCCGACAGGTAGAATGGTGCATCTATTCGTCTCAGGTCTTCTATCATAGCATCTGTACAGGTAAACCACATCATCAGACTGTTTCTAAAGTAAATATCAAACCACACACACATGCGCGCATACATCATCGTCACCTGCTTGTCATCCACATTAAAATATTCTTTTTGTTTTGTTGAACTGCTTGATGTTTTTTTGTTGCTTACTTGAACTCTTCTCCCCTATAATGGAACCCACACCCGACGCAAAGCTGAGGCACCCGACTGTAAGTCCCAGGTACTTGTCTCCCATCACCAGTGGAATCAGGTTTCTTGCGATTGGTTCTCGCAAACCTGTGAAGGTAAAGTAAAGTCAGAATTCTAGCAATTGGGTGGTAAAATCGTGGTTTTTATTTGACAAAAAGGCAGTTTATGTATGGACAGACTCAATAAACAGCTTATTTTAGGAGTTTTACTGAATCATCTTTGTGCCGCAGTTGTTTCTGGACATTGAGTTGAAGACCGTTGATGGACTGTTCTTAGACTAACGTGCGTCTATCGTAATTATCTTCACATCATGAACTCCAGAGATAAATCACAATCGTGCTCAAATATACTAATGGAAGACAATATATTACCATATCCCATGCCGTAGAGAAGGCTGTAGATGCAGGTATAGGTCTGAGCATTAAACCCTTTGACAGACAGTGTCCAAACTCCCATAAAGAAACCCAGGATTGTGATCGCGGTCATGGATGTCTCCCTTGGTAACTTTCTGAAGCAGCAGCAGCTGATTATCATCGCCAACAGGACAGCAGCCAGCACAATCAGGGGCGCAAAGCCATATCATCTCCCTACCTCATCCAATGGAATATCGAGCCCTGAAGAGGGAAAATTCCATCTTTAATTAAATTGATTGCTTCAAGCTATTAACAGTGGACAACTAGGCTGTTGGATGATCTCTTGCCCATCTTATCTCTAGAAATAAACAGATTTCCCATTATTTTGTACAGCTTATTGTTTATTGTAAGCCCTCAGTGTGTACAGCCTAATATTTGCTGTTTCAGTGCGGGTGGGCCCACCTATTCCCGTGAAGAAGAAGACACCACTCATGGCGTAGAGTAGCGGAGTCCTGAAGACACTCAGGTTCTCGGTGTTCATGATGCGGCTGCGCAGACTCTGACGAGGGTTGTTCTTCATGTACAAGTTGAGAGGGACCAGAGCACACGAGGCGAGGAGACACAGACCATAGATGCCACACATGATGCCCAGGGTGACTCGCCAACTCGAGCTCAGCACAGCCTCCGTGTCCAGTAGCTGACAAACATGCCAGAGGTCGGTGAACTCAGGTGAGGGTACACACACACACGTCCACACACAAATATTTTAAAAGGGGACTCTGGGTTCTAATATATGTCACTAATCTAACAATTATGAATGGAATAAAATTTATGGAAATTGCCTGTACTTACTGAAATAAGCATGAGGATGAACTCAATGATGAACTGCGCGACAAAAGTGAAGATGACAATGAGCATCCTCTTGTCCCCGAAACATTCCAGTACCGCCACTACCACCGTGGTGTACAGAAAGTTGTTGCCCAAACCTGCAACACATATCGTGCTTCAGAATAGGATTTTTAGCAAATTATAAAACTTTTATTAACACCAAATATCTTCATAATAAAAACTACTTTTATCTCGCACGTCAACCGTCCTGTCTCTCTGACAAATGTGGAATGTTTGTCTCAATGGTACATCCCACTGAAACGGTGAAGCGACAACGAAACCAAGTAAGGGAGATAAGAAGGCCGTTGACTGAGGCAATAATTTCAAAGAAAAACCTGGTAAAATGCAGTAGAAGAAGGTGATAGCTTGCTTGTCCTTCGTGTGCAATAAAGATGTGACCAGACAGCCAAGACATGACACCACCGCCCCTGCCGCCGCCACAGGTCGGTAGTTGAACACAGTGATGAGCACACCGCTAATTATACCTGTAATACAGTAATTAAATATAGTGATGAGAACACCTCTAATTATACCTGTAATACAGTGAGTAAATATAGTGATGAGACACCGCTAATTATACCTGTAATAGTGTAATTAAATATAGTGATGAGAACGCCGCTAATTATACCTGTAAAGTGGTAATTAAATATAGTGATGAGAATACCGCTAATTATACCTGAGAGAAAGGACGTGGAACACTACTATTCAGCACACATCTTCTAGACATGTGTTGTTATTATTTTTTTCACATTACTTGTAACAAAACATCGAAATTCCACGCTGTCAGGTGCTGTAGAAAGTCAATTCCCAGCCAATGATCCGTTTAAAGCTTATACGAGTACATAGTTTAAAAGATACAGACAGCGAACAAAAGCAGTGACACAATGAGATGTGGGAAACAACAACAACAACAACAACAACAACAACAACAAACAACAACAACAACAACAACAACAACAACAAGACAAATACAACTAGAGCTGCAAGGGTTTGACAAACATTACTGTACCCGAGATTCCGTAGACGATTTTGTATGTATTCTTGTACCCTGGCCCAAGGGAGCGTGAGTCATCTGTCACCCCGATGCCCTGAGTGATGGCCAGCCCCATCATTTCCTTAAACATGGCGACCGCGGGCATGATGATGACAGCAGCAAGGAGGATGAGGCATTTCATCCGAGTTTTTTTCCTCAGTTCGCCCTCCACAGCCTCTGTAGGAACAGTGACTCTCAGACCAGTTTGTAGTCGGAGCGAGTGTCCTCCGTGTGCCTTCAAACACCAAGTCAGATGCCGAACACAAATATTTGGCAGTTGATGGCGCGTGCACGTCTGAACGTGTGTGTGAACGATGTATCTATGTATGTACCTGTATGTTCATGCTTCTTAGTGTTTCTAGTGTTTTCTTACTTGAAACTCAGCTTAGTGAGTAAATTCATTGAACTTACATGCAGTTGTAGCTCATCAACTCAAAATGATTTCCGCGAAATGTTGATTGGACATACCTGTCAGTCTGGTAATTACAAAAGAAACAATTTTTTCACTCATGCATACCTCTTCTGTGGGACTCTCATTTTCCCTTGATATCTCTTCAGAAAGTTTTTTCATTTTTTCGAGGGTCTCTGAAACTATCGTCCTGTGCACGCTCGGGGTCTCCATGGCGACAGTTGTGGAAGGTTGACAGTCACCTTGTACAGACCTGTAGGTTCTGTCTACTGTCCGACTCTGACCGCCGCCACTTGCTAAATACAGTCTTGTTTATTTGTGTCAAGTTATTTGCGTTCTAAAATTACAGCATGGCTTGTCCCCACTAGAAAATAAATTAACAATCAGAAGGAAGAAATCGAAAAGGCAAAGGTGATTCCCCTTGATTATCACCTGCTGACCTCCGGTTCATGTCAAGATAAATAATAAGATAATGTCACAACATTAGCAAGTGCACGGGGTGTGTCAATTTACCTTTGGTAAGATTCTGGAAGACGTTTAGGTAAACATCTCTACGTAGCTCACTCACACCTTTATACCCGTAGTAACAATGCACATCAGGGGAGACAGGGACAGACACGCTCCACTGATTTCGGACTCACCTCCATTTTTAATGAAATCGCGAAACGCCGCATCGCTTTCTTGCCTCGTCTCCTTTTGTTTCTATGGATAGAGGTACCACAAGTTTGATCCTTTAACCTCATTTTCCTCATTTACTAACCACTCATGTGTAAACAACTCTATGTTCAAGTAGTGATGTAGATCCTAGTGCACTTGTCATGTTTGCCGTCTATATTACCTTACTGAATGAAATGTAGATACAGTCAAATCTCCCTACTATGCCACCTCTCTACTATGCCACTCTCGGTATTATGCCACTTTTGCTCGGTCCCGACTATAAATTCAATGTAAAAAAAAATTACTATGCCACCCCTACTCTCGCTACTATGCCACTTTTGTGTGATTGTTAAAAGGCACAAGTTGTGAAATTCCACGCAGTGCTCGATTATTATACTGTATGGTAGTGTGGGACATTGCAGTTAGGTGGATGGAACATAGCACGCACACACGGAGGGTGGAGGCTGGCAATGTGGGGGGTGGTGGTCGCTGGCCGGGTGACAGTCACGTGACAGAGGGAAGGTGTGAGGGAGTCGACTAGCGACAGGATGCAGGTGCGCGGATGTGGTTGGGAGGGGTGGAGGATGAAGAGGTGAGGGGAGAATGAGAGAAGACAGCTAGTGAAGCCGACGATTCTTGAGAGCTTTGGACCAGACCTGGGCAAAGGCTCCTGTCTCTGACCGGCCCGCCGCCAGTATATATACTATACATACAGTATTAGGTAAAACTGAGTTAACTAAATTAGTCGGCCCTCTAAAACCATCCAATTTCTCATGCGGCCTTGGGAAAATTAATTGCCCACCCCTGCTTTGGACTGACGGTAACTTGAACAAATAAAGCCGTTTTTACGAACCCTCTCTACTATGCCACTCTCCCTACTATGCCACTTTTGCTCGGTCCCGGTAGGTGGCATAGTAGGGAGATTTGACTGCATTGACAATGGAATTGTAAACATAATTATTATTATATACTGGGAAAATAATTTAAGATTACAATTACAAGGGGCTCGGAGAGGTCGCCTACCGGGGCCCGTGCAGGCTCTCGGCGGCCCTGGTGTGGTCAGTGCAGTCGTTTATGATTGTCAGTCTGTCCTTGCTGCGTCCACCTCCACTTCGACTTTCTACAAAAATACACTGAAGGCGGTCAGAGTTTTGTCCCGGTCGTATGGCCATGGCCAGGCTGCCCTGGATGTTATATTCAATTAGAATAAAAATGGTAAGATGCTTCCACTACAACATCCCATTGTTCTGGAAGCAAGATGTCTGTGTCCACCTTTTATAGTCATACAGGAAGACAACAATTGGCAGGGAGGAGACTTCAAATGTTTAATGTTAAGAAAACTCTTTAATACGTAATTCTAGCAGGATGGGTGTGTTCTTATAACAATACTTACTTCAAACTATACTTGGCAATGTCAGTGAGCGACTGACTCGTGGTCACTTGACGGGTGAGACTGGGTGAGTGGGTGAGTGGGTGACGAGCAGGTATGGGAGGGTGGGTGAAAGACATGGTTTCTCTTGAACACGAATTCCACCTTGTTACATAGGAGTAATAGTGAGAGAGAGAGAGACTGACAGAGGAAGAAATTTGTAATCAGTGCTAAGGAGAGAGAGTTGGCAACAACGTCTGTATATAATAATTTTTAATTCTAACTATACAATTCTAGAGACGCTGGTTCCACTACATTATTAAAACTGAAATGTAGTCGGTTACATCGTCATAGTCATGTAAGTCAGTAATCGGTTCTTTGCAATTTATTCACCTTCTTCGCTTCTTCACTTCCCTCTCTCTCTCTCTGCTCTTTCCAGATCTCTGCGCTCTTCATCTGATGCTCCAACATTCGAAAAAATAAAACTTACAAAAATAATCTTTTTCTTGGCTCAAACAACTTAATTGACCTTTTTTATTTGAGATTCACAGAGTGCACAAACTTAAAAAAAGTCTTTGAAAATACATCTGTTCCAGTGTGCGTATCAGTCCCAGTTGTGACACACACACAAACTTATGAGCTGAACAACATCACTAATCGATAATGTTAACTAAATAAATTATTATACAAAACATTTTGAGCAATGTGATTAATATTGTTACAACAAAGAGTCAAACACGACGTTTATAATGACAACTTTTTCAAAACCATGCTGATGTTATACCCTCGTCACTAAAATATATTAGTTTCCTGCGAACTGCTTGTTTGATAATTTTACAGTTATATCTTCCACTTCATCCAGCACTTAGATGTCTTCGTTTTATATATATAGTCAGGTGGCTGTCAAGAAAATCTGTAAAGTATAACAGAAAAATGCAGAAAATTAACTCAGTGATAAGAATCGTATGCTGGTGTAAACAGTGTGACACCTGAACTAAAGGACGATCCGGGTACAAAGGTTTCTCTGTCGATAATTTCCACAGCCGGATGAAGTGTTGTTTGCGGATGTTCTCACTTCATCATCTCATCACGAACTTGTATATACACGTCCATCATCTCATAGTCAAGCCATTGTAATGTGTTGTCAGTGATTTCACTTGGCCATCTCGCTGGCCACCCAGTCCAACGCACGTTTGCCGGCGACGACAGCGACCTCAGTGGCAGTCTTGATGGCTCGCCCCCGCTCCGCCTGCTCCCTCCGGGTTTGCTCCAGCATCCGACCAGCCTGCATCTCAATGCACTTCTTTTGTTCCTCCACTCTCTTCATCTGTTCTTCGCAAACGTTCTTGCACATTGATGCTATGTTAAATTCTGCCATGCCTTTTCCAACTTAGAGGAAAAGAGCAAAGAAATTTGAACGAACAGTCTAGAATTTCTTCAGTAAATTACGTTTTTTTTTTAATAACACATGTAACAGCGACAATGTACAGTGCTATTTGTACACAATAAGTAACATTAATGACAAAGGAAAGGGTTAATCTTAGAAATTGCTGGAAATGATATTCTAGGATTTCAAAACAAATGATGGATACAGATCAATGTATTGTACTTTAAGGTTTTGACATTCCCCCAACCTAATTCCACTTATCATATAATAATGTTCAAAGTGATGTAATGCAAGGAGCCTGAGAATCTTATTGTTGAAGACAAATGCTGTACTTTCAGTTTTCAATGAAGGCTTATTATAGCAGCACACTGTGATGAAGACAGAAATAAATACCCGCAAGAAAGAAAACATTACAAAAAACATTGCTTAGTAAAGAAAATAAACAGGAGCATGATACTTTTTACTGAGATGTCTAAAAGAAAATATAACTGACTCTATACATTTCTGAGAAACTGTTTAAGCTATCTAGAGGAAATGCTCAACTGTATGCCCTATCTTTACTAAACAGTTTTTTTAACATTTCAGCTGTTTGAATTCAAGCAAAGAAGTGACAATTACAGATAACAGTATTAAAGCTCAGTAGAATGGTACAGTGGAAGATACCAGTAACAATTTAAAGGAAAATGACGAGACACTAAACAATGTCATATCAAAAGGAAAAATAGGAAACACTTCAAAATTCTTTTTTTAAAAAGGCAGTTGAGCCAGATGGCTTAATTGGAGAATTTTATAACGATGCCTCAAATTATGTTCTACTTTTTCTCAAATTCACCCAACCTGTTTTTCAAAATCATTGTTAATGTTAGATACCAGACTATTACATACACTAAGCATTGCCTTCTTTATTTACAGAGCATGAGAAATAAGGAAAAGCTACAACAGCACTGATTCAAGTCACATCACATCTTTCATACAGAGATGTTAGCTTATGTATGTTGATTCCATGATGTATGGAGACTAATGATTAGGTGAATATTTGTAGCTGTGTATAGTATACACATGCCTGCATGGTGTTGTAAGATTTGGTGGACATCAGTGTTTGTACCTACATGTCTACACAATCATGTGGTGACTTGGCTTGATGCATAACTGTGCATCTGCACCTATACATGACATATAATGATTCCAAGGTGACTAATAATCTGATACATACCTTTGTTTATAACTTTTCTATACATGCATGAGAGAAAGTCTAGCAGTCAGTATGATCAATATATGCATTATATATTGTGCATTATATATTGTGCTGCACCCTCTGAGAAATTTTACTACAAGGCTGAATCATTAAAGAATATCCTATGACATACGCCATCTTGATCAAGGCTTTACATATTGCAGTCCACAGTATTGTACAATGAAACTAAACTATGATACACATATCCTGTTATTGTCCCTAGCAACCAACTTGCTGGCTGCAATCATCATGATGCTGTGCCCCCTCCTGTAACCTCTAGCAATGGATTTATTAGCAGCAAACTGTGTACAAAGCCCGCTATAAGGATCAAGCTCTTAAGACTAAAAGCAAAAACCACCAACAGACAGTAAGCACTAACAGAAATATAAACAGTTTGAAATCACCCTTAAAAGCTTAATAATCCAGATTTGCCGAAGATAAAGATTAGAAACTGCGAGAAGATGCGATAATGAGGACCATTAGAATCTTCACAAAATCATTTAAATCAGGATTAAATGCTAGCAGCCGTTCGTAACAAAACACAATCCAAAAGGGAAACAAAACACAGAGCTCAGTCATAACATAGAAAACCACGAAAGTCAGTCGAATTCCTCAAGACAACCAAACGATGAGTAAAGAAAGAACAAAGAGATGTGGCTGCTTCTTGTCAATCATGTTTTACACTATGGCGACGTATCACGACCTGAGGTTACCTGATCGGATGCTCACAGAAAGAAGAAGCTCTTCAAAATGTCAACAGACGGCAAAGCTTTGATATCTAGCGGCTGTGCAAGGTGCTACCTCAATGTTTTGCTGTTGCTTAGCAGGTGGGAAATAATTCATTGCCTGCACGATGAAAGAGTCACGTGACTCACTCAGCCGACATTTTGTGAGCAAGCAGACGACAGGGAATGCTGTCATTATAGTTTCAATTATGATTGAGAGATCGCCTGCAGTTTGAGAGATGCAGACATCAACATGTGTTATAAAATAAAGGAGTTTATAGAGCAGCAAGGTGTGACCGTGCCATGTTCTCTCTGAGGGATTCAGCGGAGGTTGTATGTAGTGGCCTGAGTTATATCAGTCGATAGACATTAATTGTAATTGTCATGATGATCGTCAACTTTTTAAAAACTATAAATATTGTTGACGATATTTAGCTTCAGTAAAATATTGTTATCAATAGAGGTGTTTGCGATAAGATTACATCCATTACAACTCCTTGTTAAAATGCAGTGAGTGGCTGGATATCATGAGAGAGAGAGAGATGTCGGATCATCGCCTGTCATTAAGTACAGTGCAAGTGATATCACGCATTCAACAAATGTTTCAAATGCTTAAATAACTGTCTTATTTTTTTATTAAGTTTTTTTATTTTGGTTATCTTTATAATTTTGAAATAAAATTCCTCTAACGCTGTAGTTTAGGCATGACAGTTAATGTTGTTCATCAACATTAATAATTATAATATAGATAATACAGTCATTACAACAATAGCACTGCAGGTCACATTGGGAGGACACCGGCGCCTCACCTCAATTTTTTAATGTTTAATGTCCTGGTGCAAACTGCCACATTCGGGGATGATGGGAGTGGCTGTCACGAGACGTTGGCCGACTTGTATTGACCCGATAAACCACTCCTTCCTGGGGGAGAAATGGACGTCTATATATATAGATATAGAAAGATGTGTGCATGTGTGTGTGTGCGCGCGCGTGTGTGTGTGTGTGAATTTCGCAAACGAGAGAGTCCTCGACCGTTCTTTCCCCAGTCTTTGTCTCTCATCATCAAGCCTGTTCCCCGAGTTCGCTGTCTCTTTACTTTGTTTCAGTTCCAACTTAAAACAGATTTTCGCACAAGCAGCTATATTATTTTTTTTCTGTTCCATCTCTTGAACTCAAAATTACTTTTTTCCTACTGTATACCACGTAACGTCACATAAAATCTTTGGGGAGTTATTTTTATTATCAGATTCAAATATATTCTGACATATTTTAGGAGAAAGCAGATCGAGTTTAACTGCCAGGAAGGTAAAATGAAAGGGGGAGGGAGGGAGAGCGATGTGTTTACGAGTCAAGTGATGAGCCAAAATGAAATTTTCGTTAGTAAATGTCTTACCGAGAATATTTGCTTCTTATAGGATCTTCACAGAGAACTAACTGGGAGTCATTTTAATGTTGCCATTACATAAAGAGGGGAAACATATCACCTATCTACACTGAACAAACAAAACCTAAGTGCTGGTCTTAGTCCCATTCCTGAGTGACATGTCACTTTATCTCAGTCGGCAGCATATGTTTTTCTATGTTTACAGTAAGCCTGCTATCAAGTCTGAAAGGAGTTACTGAATTACACAGAAACTGCGACTCTTGGGTGCACTGGCGATCTGGTCCTTCAGCTGCCGCATCTCCGCCATGTACCGCTCCTCGCGGCGCCTCGACTCCTGCTTCTCCGCCTCCAGCTGCTTGGCGTACAGCTCCTGTAGCTTCTGTTGTCCCGCCTCCATAGATTTTATTTCTTCTTTCCTCTTTTGTTCCATCTCCTGTACCTGACGCCACCTCTCTTCTTCCATTCTCTGGCGATACTCCATCTCCTGTTGGTGCATCCGCTCAGCGCTGAGCTGCTGTTGTTTCAAGGCCTCCATCATGGCTTCCAGCTGCTTGGCTCTCTCGACCTCGCTCTTCTTTATTTGTTCTTCCCTCTCCCTTTCTCTTCTCTCAAATTCTTGTTTATCTTTCTCAGCTTCCTCCTGTGCCTTCTTCGTCTTCTCCTCCAGCTCCTGTACATACTTCTTTCTCTTCACCTCCTCTTCCTCTACCTTCTGCAGTCTCCTAGCCACCTCCTTCTCCATCTTCTCGCCGACCTCTCCGTACTTGGGACACGTGTAAGGTTTGCCGCCATGCGCCTCCCTCAGTCTGCGCACCTCCTCGATCAGTTGCTCCACCTGCGGTTGTTTGTCGTCTGCCATGTTGTCGAAGACCACGTAGCGGTGGCCGCACTCATCGAGGACCTTGCGGAGATGTTCAGGGGCCGAAGACAAGATCTCCTGGATGCTTCTCTTCTTTCTTTTGAGGTCGTCGCCGCGCGTGAAGAGGATGATCATGTACTGGGTCACGCGGGGGTCGAGGAGAGCCTTCAGCCTCTCATACACCCCAGTCTCCTCCTCCGTGTAGCGGTTGCCGATCATGACGGCGTACAGCACGGCCGTGGGCCCCGGGTGCATGCAGGCAACGGCTTGAACCACGTCAGCCGCCACCTCCTCGTGCGTCCTTCCGGTGTCAAAAGACCCGGCGAGTCCATGATCTGTGGAGTAACAACTCGTTAATTTGTGAACATAAATACTCATGTTACTGTAATGTCCACACGTTTGATTACAAGCATGCTGTTTTTCGTTTTAGCTCATTATTAGTCAACTTTTAATGCATGTGTTTAAGGTTACCTGACTTCTTAAAAGGCTTGAAAATGAAAATCAACAAAACGTTTGTGTGTCAGCACACTCGTTTATCTGCAACTCAAGAAAGCTAATCGAAAGGAATTTTTTTCTTACTCTTTTGTAAGTTTGCACAGACAGGAGGATAGAATACAGAATACAGATAGAATACAGACAGAAAGAATACCATCCTACCTCGATGTTAGTCCCATTGCGTGTCCCGCGCTTGAGGCTGCACGTGCTGGTGACCGACTCAAAGGTCACGTCGCTGTCGAAGAGGTCCTGACCGAGAATCGTGTTCCCGGTCGTACTTTTGCCACATCCTGTTTTCCCAACCAGCAGGAACCGAAGTACTTCTCCTGTTAAAATAATAAGCGATGAGGAATGAACAGTGAACATGTTAAGTGTATTGCTGTGTGCGACAAAGTATTAGCGGGAAATAATAATTATACATACAAAGCACCAGTATTTAGGAGCTCTATTCTCAAATAAAATAAAAAAGTGAGTAAATTTCTTTTATATAAATATATGAACCAAAAAGTTGCATTACCATAATATGTTATGTGTGGATTTTTTTAAGTGTTATTTTTTAATCAGACAGTTTGTTTGGCTAAAGAATAGAATTCTATTCAGTTACATTTTTATGACAGTGTTCATCATACTAAAGGCTAGAAATAGTAAAACACAATGTAGGAAAGACACTACTACTAATAACAATCTACAAATAAATACAAGCTTTCTGCCCGATTCCCAAAAATAAATCATGTGCACAAGAAGAGACAGTCTATGCAGACATATGTACAGGCACGGAGCAGTTACACACTGAACACTTACCTTGTGTCATGGTCACTAGACTGCTCCACAATGACTTCAGAAAGCAAGAAACTGTTATTTAAGCACCAGACACGAGTGGTCTCTATAAATGACAGTGACCTCACTCTTACCTCCCACATCCCCAACCTCACAGTCAGCCGCCAATGGCCTGGCTTCTAGCCATGTGGGAATTTCCGCGATGGGTTTCTCAGAAAACGGTGTATTCACCAGAAAAAGATTTTTATACCTGCATGACTGGGATGCTGAGGCTGCCAAATGTTTATGTAGACAGCTCACATTTGTTTTATTTTCGTTAAATACTCGGCAGATGTTGGGAGGTGGTATTTGATTTTTTATTTTAATTCTGCTTTTTGACTGACAATGTCAGTTTTAATTGTGTTTATTATCTTATTGTCAGTTATTCTTCCGTTTATTTTATTTATTGAACACATGAGCGGGATGGTTGATGGCGCAGTGGCTAGCGCCCCCTTTCATCACGACAGTGAGCATCAGGTACTTTTCTCTCTCACAAAACGCATATATAGATAGAGAAAG
Organism: Pomacea canaliculata; assembly: GCF_003073045.1. Lineage (NCBI taxonomy): Eukaryota > Metazoa > Mollusca > Gastropoda > Architaenioglossa > Ampullariidae > Pomacea > Pomacea canaliculata. The sequence continues at coordinate 40,454,683 of NC_037592.1, read as the reverse complement.
AGCGCCGGAGAAACACGTACTCATACACATACACAAATATACACCCCAGCCTCTAAAAATAATGAAAATCATGATACAGTATCGCCTTCTCTGTTCTCCACTTAACGCCGTGAATAATTTCCTTCTTCCATCTGTAATGTCTGACTTCCTCTTTCCTGTATCTTTACTGGGGTCTGTGAGCAGTGAACAGTTAGCACTCTGTTAGTTCAGTTTACTGAGAGTTGTCTAACAATTAGCACTCTGTTAGTTCAGTTTACTGAGAGTTGTCTAACAATTAGCACTCTCTTAGTTCACTCTATTGAACACTTTTATTTTTATCCACTTTTTTGTGACTGCACACCACACTGTTCCTTGACAGTGAATCATTCCATGACAAGACATACTCTCTTGGTTCTGGGGAAACCAGGCTCTCGATTTCCCACAAACGAAGCCACCGATAGCTACCTATGGCCAGGTAGCGACAGCTGATCACGTGATCAGCATGCACTTAGTGACATCGTATAAGACCATCCTGAGTCGCGCGTACATGATTAAGTAAAAGAATTTTTTTAAAAAGGATATATTGAAACCAGTTGGGAGCATCTATAGAAGGATCCCCCCATGTTAAAACTTGATATTGCTTGTGTAAGTACAAGACTAGGTGAAACAGAGTTGTAAGAAAATATTTTTATCAGCATTGTTCTGGATGCTTTGTTGTGATGATGGATGTACTGTTAAACCACTTTTATTGTGCATATCTTTCTTGTCTATACAGTAAAACAATGTATTATTTTATGCGTATTTTTATGGTAGTTTATTTTGGGATGATCTAATTTTTTAAAATTTAAAGGAAAATAATGAGCGTGATGAGGAAAAATGTGCAGAAGCGCATAGTCGTCACATGACAAGGTGACAGAAGAACGAACACGTCATTGACCAAATACAACAAGTTAATTTGTATGTCCTGCGAATAATGTTTTATATATCTATATCCAAAAAGCTTTCGGCCTAAACGTCTCTCTAACCTTCCTCTAAACTAGGACTTTATCCTTCCTTCCATGTCTCTCTACAGCAGCAGATCGCCGACAACATTTGACCCTATTGACCCTGCGAAGTCGTAATTCCCGTTTCGTCGAGGAAACTTATTTTGAACCACTGTTCATGACTAAGCATCTGCTTCTTGCCAGTGCATCTTGATTGCTGTCCTCCCCACCTCCCCCCGTGTCCATGACTAGACCTCTAGTCTGTGACACGTCAGCCTCGGGATTTCCCGAAAACATAGTCGCGCCTGGCTGCCTGCCGCAGCATCATGAGGTGACGACAGGTCATCACTCGAGGTCAGTGCGCGGTGGCTTCTGGGAAACAACCTTAGTGGCGTTTCTGGTAAATATCCTCGCAATGTTTACATTTAAAAAAACACAGACTAACATACAGATACTCCCATGTGTATGTGTTGTACTCTGACTTACACTTACCTTTCTTTCTCTCGCACACACACACAGGGAAGCATATGTGTGGGCGTGTCTGTGTGCGTGCGTGGGTGACATACATATTGACAGGAGTGTATATACATAGGGCGTGCACATGCGTGTTTTAGTGTGGTTCAGTGTGTTTGTGTTACTGTTCGTTTATGTGTTGCGTTCGCGCGCGTGCATGTAAGCAGCATATACGCTTTTTAACAAAGTCTTAGTAACAGTTTTTTTCCCCCGACGGGTTTTTCCAATTTCTCAGAACAAGTCATGATTGGAAGACAGCCATGAACTCATCCGTGTCACGATGAGTAGAACCGCTCACACCACTGCTTTCTAGGACAGATTTCTATAGCAGCTTCGAGAACGAGCTGTAAATAGTGTAACTGTAAGGTAGATACTGCCAGGTCACCAGATTCATTCCTGTACTACGACACAGACTTTCTTGCTTTTATCAGAAGTTGTGTCGCTACAACAAACTGCTCCGGAGTGGTTGACAGCAGCCGGGGAAGGAGGAGGTCAGTATTCCTGTTTCGCTCCATTTCTTTAACGGTACCACAGTCGCCTGTGTTCTGCAACAGTAGAGACAATTACTGAACCATGCACAGAGGATCTCTTCAAATATATTGTCATTTGTTTATAAATATTTAAAAAAAACTGCATTCTTTAGTCATTATTAACTACTCTGTCATGTGCTAACTCCTCCAATGTCGTGTATGTCCGACAACCACCTGTGTGGTAAGGTATTTTAGGTTTCCCAACAAATGTCACTGTAATTTCATCTGTTCTTTTCTACAAGTCTCAGAAGTGCTCGAAGAGAAACAGGAGCCCATCACACCTTCTGTAGCTGTGAAACCTCACCACGCATCAGTTCACACACAACAGACCTTAGCAACAACTGATCAACAATGGAGGATCAACACAGGTAGGTCATGGCAAAACTTTGTCTTATCATTCAGCCCTAAAATGATAAGAAATAACATCTCTTTAAATAAACTTGGAGCTGTTTCAAACTCTTGTAAACTCCTTATATTTATACCCACTTTCTTCTCTTTTTGCCTCATTCATCTCATGCTCTACTCTACATTGACCATCAAGATATCAAAGGCGAGAATATAGAGAAAAACTTCAGTGATGTTTCACTATATTTGTCAGTGGAGCTGACAGTGTAATACTGTAAAGTCTGTAAATGATGTAGTCACTGTCATTTCAATAAACTTCATTCTCGTGACCAGAGAGGGAGATTGAGGAGTGGGCAGTGACCCATGACCTTACACGTGACACCCTGCGCGTACTGCGGGAGGAGGGGTTCTCCTCCATGAGGATGCTACGCCGCCTGACGCCAGAGGAAGTCGCTGACAGCTTCCAGAGACCCAGGCTGCTGCCCGTGGCCCAGTGCCTGGCCCTCAAAGAAGCAGTCATGGATCTGGCAGGAGAGACAACTCCCGTGAAGAGCCCGACACAGAAAGGGGACGTCACCTTTTCAAAGGAGATGAATGGACACAGCGATGTTGCTGGATCATCCGGACACAGCTCACGAGGTGCTCACCTCTGGTCCTTGTATGATTTACTAAACAATCTTCATAGCTGAAGTTTAAGTTGTTCTGAGTATAAACTCCCATGATGGGCAACTAAAATGTCACGAATATATAAATATAACAGATTTGTTAAGGTGCATTTAAAATATACAAAGAATATAAAATCGCCATCCATATCGAGCAAAATAACGATAATGTCTGTGTTCGCATAAGATTACTTGCGACATAAAATACTTACTTATTCCATATGAAGCCATGTAAATGTTTCCCCATATAGTAACTGCTTGTGTCTTATTTTCATCCTGAATGACCAACCTTCCGCCAAATTGCTCATGAACATCCATACTCTTTCCGTTCTTCAGGTAACCAACCCGCCAACAGACCTGTCTTTGGGAATCCACAGTCATTTTCTTCAAGTAGCCAGTCAGTTCCCAGACCTGTCTCTGAGGAAACACATTTGTTCCCTTCAAGCAGACAAATGTCAACCGACCGGCTTTTGTGGATCATCAACAGGACGGTCCTTCAAGTAACCAAGCTGCAAACAGACCTGTCTTTGGGGATCACTCTTCTTTTGGTTCATGTAATCAAGCAGTTGGTAGACCCTCGTGCAGTGAGTCATCACCCAGAACCTTCTGTACCGAAACTTCAGCCGACAGTTACTATCATCGTGACCTGAGAGCTCTGGAACAGGCTGGAGCTACAAGGATGCCACGTGTGACAGGTACTGAGAACAGAGTTGCCCTTACATTCTTTTCTTCTTTTTGGTGCAAAAGACTTATTTTAGACTGAACATAATATTTACACTGGTTGACCACAGCTTATAGTCTACCCCATTTTGTTCACGTGGCAAAGTCATTAGAAAACATGATCTGATTGAAACTATCAGTTTTAATTGATTGATTGATTGATTGATTGATTGATTGATTTTTCAGGGGAGACGTTCCGCTTCCTGTTGGTGGGCAAGACAGGAGCAGGCAAAAGCACGACAGGAAACACTATTCTTGGTGACGAGTGTTTCACCAGTGACGTGACATTCGAGTCAGTGACTGACATCTGTGAGCTGAAACGCAACACGCGACACGGCGTGACATTAGAGGTGAGTGTCATGTCAGTGATGAGTACCGACATAAGACACTAGGTTAGATGTCATGTCAATGATTTTCTAACCACTTTTCAAAGCAAGACGATAGAGGCTAAGCAGCATGTCAGTGATTTGTGTCAAATATGGAATGTGTACTGTACGTCACATTTTTGTTCAGAAATCTTTGTTCCTTGGAATCATTTAAAAATAAATGATTTTCTTCCAGATTATAGACTCTCCTGGCCTGTTCGACACCAGCCGGTCTCTGGAAGCCATTGGTAAGGCGATCGTGCGAGCCGTGGCCTGCATGCATCCGGGTCCTCACGCCTTCCTGTACGTCGTCAAGATCGGCCAGAGGTTCACTGAGGAGGAAGCCGGAGTCTTCGAGCGTCTGGTGGCGCTGTTTGACGAGACGTTGTCGCAGTACACGGTCGTCGTGTTCACTGGTGGGGATGGGCTAGAGGCGGCGGGAAGGTCGATAAACGAGGTGCTGGCAAGTGCCCCGGCCCCCCTTCGCCAGATCATGGCGGCCGTCCAGAACAGGTACGTCGTCTTCAACAACGTGGCCGACAACAAAGAGCCGCAGGTGCTTCGCCTTTTGCAGGTGATTCGAGCGATGGTGGCGCAAAATGGCGGGCAGCCTTACTCGTGTAGCAAATACGGAGAGGTAGGGCACCGCCATGGAGGAGGAAGTGGAGCGAAGGCTGGCGGAGCTGGAGAAGCGCCACCTACAACGGAAGCCGTACGTGCAGCAGCTTGAAGCCCAGACTCGCCAAGCGGAGACCGCGCTGAACATCGAGAGGGAGGAATTCCAGAGGAAGGAACGCGAGAGGGAGGAGGAGATGCGTCAGCGGGAAGCGAAGCGCGAGGCCGACCTGCAGAACTTGCGGCAGCAGCTGGAACAACAGCAGGTGAGCGAGGAACAGCGGCGACACGAGATGGACGCCATGCGCCAGCAATTCGAGATGGAGAGAGAGCGGCAGGTGAGAGAGATGGAGGAACAGCGGGAAAGAGACCTGGAAACCTGCAGCGGAGAGAAAATGAGATGACGGCCATGATGAACCGGATGATGGAGGAACGCAGAGCGGAGTGGGAGGAGCGCGACCGGGCTCGAGAAGAGGAGATGAGGAGACTTAGGGAGGGCATGGCCAGGGACAACGAACCAGGTCCTCTTGGATCGAATGGTCGGCGCTGTCGGAAAATTTATTCAACTTTTTTCGGGCTTTAAAGGACCTGAAGAAAATGATGGGATTTAAGTCTTCAGAAAAAAAGAAGGCTGCTGACGCAAAATCCCATACAAATCCACCTGACTATGAATGATTTATACTCTCGTCTAAGGAACGTTATGCACCTGGTATTTGTTTTATTTTATGTTGTTATTTATCTCAATGTCAACATTGGATTTGAAGTGGACCTAATGATGTTTAGATGTAAATGGACCATGACTGGAATGTAACTACTTTCACAACTTATCTCCCTTGCCAAGCGTTGTCCTCTTCAAGTGACCTGTGCCATCGTTGACATGTTTTTGACCTGGTGTCGTGTCTTCTTAATTCAGATAAAATTTCTTGCTCAGTCTCTATAAAGTGATAGAAGTTTAATGAAGTCAGTCCACTACCCGTCCTGCAAATCTTATAACCCCACTACAAGTGACACTGTTTCCTGTCGGATGTGATCCCACTGAGATCAGTCTTATTGTTGAAGCTTGTCTAGCCGCTAGCTACTTGATGTTGACAAGATGTAAATAAGTAGGCTTTTGTGTTGAATATTTTAATCTGTTTTTATTTCATGATAAATAAAAGGGATTGTTCCATGTTCCGTTTTTTTTTTTTTTTTGTTTGTTCTTTCGATCATTCCTTCGAAAAGAATTCTTAGTCCTCTCTAGATGGCTGGTTGTCTGGTTGGTGAGCTACAACGACTAATAAAGTGAAAGTAGAAAACATTTTTTTGGAAGACTACAGTTTTTGTTTTTAATATTAGCTAATTATAGACATTACCAACATTGTTACAAGAAGTAAGCCAAGTGCAAAGATTCATCACAGCGATATCGTTCCACATAAAAATTGTTTTTAAAGTGTTAGAATAGATAACAGGTCAACACTATTCTATGTTTACATTTATTTCCTATCGGTCGTTCAGTCAGGAACTGTCCACGGTTCGTTGAAGCAGGTACGCTTTATTTAAAGCAGCATTACCTAAATAGTCAAACACCTCGAGTGAAGGACCCATAGGGAAATAAATATAACTTGTATTTTCGTTTTGCAAATTACCCACAACAATCGCCAAAATCATGTAGATCCGACTCAATTATAGGGTCTTCTGGTTGAGAAGCACTGAGCGACCCGTGGGAACTGTGTCCACTATAGTGGCATATATGCACCGTTTGTTCGGAAAGAGTACAAGAGGATCAAAACAAGGTACACAAGTTAGAAATGCTCAGGTAAAGCTGTGATTTTGAGATATGTGTAGATATTTGAACTTGCAGTTAGGTAGACTATCTCTCACAAAATAGACATTTCCATAAAGGTTTGAGCTGGAAAATTTAAAAATAGTTGCAAAACCTTTGGCCTCTGACCTTGGAGCAATGCTGCGGTTTGATTGGCTTATGTTGTTGCGACAATGACCTGGTGATGGCGTCAGTTCAAATTCTGTCCGCTACAGAAAGTTGAGGGTATGAGACAAAGCTGCAAGTCATGTCTCTGCCGTCTTAAAGTCTATACTTAGGTGCCAAATGTAGACGATTCTTCACCTCGCCACCACTTCAGTCAATCTATCATTACCGTGTTTTGTTGGCGATGTTTGTGAGGACAGTACGTGCGCCATCTTGACTTCAAGATTCCACGAAATTTTCACTTCAGGAGCATTGGCTCAGGAACAAACTGGCTGTTGAATGAAAGATTTCATAAAACAAACATTGTGCAAGATGTGCAGCATGTGAAATATACAGAATCTTTCCTGAATGGAAGAAAGCGTCGACAGGAAGCGTACGCTAGCAGATCGACATTGAAAGCACAAAAATTGAAAGTATTTCTTGTGAAGTCAGAAACAGCCAGCCTCCCAACTACTTGAAAATTTTACAGCACCGACCAGTTCTACAAGCATATATGTCAAGTAAGTTGACAATTACCTTTCTTTAATCTCAATGTTTTGGAGAGGGACTTTAATAGCGATTTAGTTAACTATATTTATATCGTGGGTACTGGAGTTCTAGAAATAAAATCTGTGACCGATGGTGCTGCTGTGCAGTTTTTGTTAATGTCTATATTGTAATTAGTTACGTGTTTTTCTCAAATGTGTGTGTACTTTGATTAAAACATGTAAGAGATTCTTTTAAGCTTGTTTACTTTAAGATGCATAAAGTTAACCGTTAGTAACCCCTAACTGTCGACCTTAATCAAACGCGGCTTCCTGTCAAGCAATTAAGATTCTAATTGTGACTCTTGTCTCTGCCATGCAACAGGCAACTACACGCCTGACGGCGCTGAGCGCTTTGTCTACGTTCTCTACGTTGCTGCCGCGCTCTACCGTGTTTTCCCCTCGCAGAGCATATATACGGTGTACAAAGTATCGAGAATCATGTAGAAACATCTAGAAGTCGGTCCTCCATTGTTTCATGTATGACTGGAGTCTCTGGCCTCATACGTCATTGTGTGCGTCATTTAGACGACGTCATTTTTCAAGAAAAATCCAGAAGCAGTTGAACGTCTGCTTGAAGAAGAAGAAGAAGACCGGTCGGTCGAAAACTCTCTGCGAACAACGAAAGAATAACATTCTGTTTCTCTCATCTGATGGACCAGTTGTGTTATCGACGTTGTGTTATCGACAAGTTAATTAAGCAGTGTACTTTCTCCATTCTGACCGCTACCATCAGCTGTCTTCACTCTCCATCTCTACCACTTTAGCTGAAGGTCAAACGTCTCCATTGTACATTTCTGCTAAAACTGAAGATCAACAGTCTACACTTTCTTTCACCTTTATCTAAGGGGGCTCGCCAAAGTGTTGCACATCTGTATTAGGTAAGTATTACAATATTCTGGTTTAAAGGCTTACATCAATGAAATGCTCACTGACCTCACTCAGATTGTAGAAGTATGTAAACTTAAGCTACAGTCAATGAGTGTGTTGCTGTGAGACGCGTTTGTCAAAAGTCAGAAAAAGTAACAATGATGGTAATGTTTGTGAACATACTTTCTCAATGATAAAAACAAACAGATCTGAGCTGTGTTTGCAGATGATGGATGAGAATGTAGTTGCAGAAGCAAACTGCCACATCAGAATAATGCAGTCAGATGTCTAAAGGCTTGTAAGCAGCTTCAAACAACTTCATTTTTCACATTTACCTGTGCCGCACATTCCTACCCTTCCTAGTCCGTCCCTAGTGCCGGGGACTTTTTACTGCTGCACATTACTTGTCCTGGCATCGAGAATCCATTGCTCTTAATTGTAAAGTTTTTTGTTAATTGTCTACAATTGTTTGTTGATTCAAGGACTGCAAGAGAAAGAGCAAGACAGTAACAGAGTATTTGGAAGTTGCAAGCTTCCTTTTACACGGAAACAGCAAACTATACATCATCCATGGATTCCAGACTGTTTGTGTCTAGCTTATTGAGGTGAGGAAGGATCCAGAAACAGAAAACACAGCTGAAAAAATAGTCTTGATATCTTAACTTTAAAAACCATTATTGGAAGTACAAGGTATCATTTTCTATTGTAAATTCTTAACCACGATGTTGCACTGCTATACATCTTATTAACTCTTTCATGCTCTGACCATGATGTTGTAACTGTCCATCTTAGCATGGCATAACCCTAACGCTACAAATACTCTATGATTGGATGTTTATATGCACCTTAGCCTTTTCTGGTGATATTGTTTGCTGGTTATTTTTTCCTTAAAATCTGGTTCTAATTTTCTTACCTTTTTAGTGGCAGTCCATACACAAGGCCATTGTGATGTTGACAGAATCAGTACAACAGAACCCAGCCCCTCTCTACATCTCAGTGACATGTCGGCAAGTTTTATATCAGGCTCTGCTGTCATTGGTGTGTCTTCCATTTCCATCTGTTTCTGCTTTTGCAAGCGGCACTCACCCTCTTCCAGCAGGGCCTGCTGGGTCCTGACTATCAGGTTGGATCACTAAAAAAAAGCTGTTGAGACAGTTTCAGATGAAAAAAACTAGTGTAGAACTTTCCAGGGCATCTTGTTTGAGAGATGCAGGAGAGAGCATAAGGGGATGGATATATAATGCATATATATATATGTGTGTGTGCACACCTATGTATTTCTTGTTTTTGCATTAAAACTAAATGAAATATACATTGGTTGATCTGGTTTTTCAACTGTTTGCCTAGGTGGTCTGTGAGTGCCAAGATGTGAAGGTCTCCTCCATCCAGTTGCTCCAAGCATCCAAGGCCCGGTTATCAGCTGTGTCTGCACTCTTGACATTTCGAGCACCACTCAACGTCACAATCAACAGTCAACGTCCAAGTTTTCAACTTCAGAGCCAGTTACCCATGCTGGCATGCAGACGAAATACTCAACCAGTGTTAGTAATGCTGACTTTTTCTTCTGAACAGCTTGTGACTGACAGTTTAAACCCTGCATTTGCTTTAAAATACATTCAGTGTTAAGCAGTCTGGAGGTTGAAGGATCCTGCTGCTGCATTTTCAGTGACATACAAGAGCACTCTGAGCATAAAGGAAAGGTAAGCAGATCAGATAGTGATGGCAATCATAAGGCCTTGATTTCATCAACAGCAACAGGAGTGAGCATGATACTGATAAAAATGAGGACAGAAGCTTAATGTCCGATGTGGGGGATACAAACCCTGTAGTCAAAAAAGAAGACATTTTTCTTCAAATAGTTACTATTTATATGGCTAATGCTGAAAAGAAGGCTGATAAAAATGATATCAGTAAAAGAGACAACACGAGAAAGTGTGATACAAAATCCATGAAGTTTATGGACAGAGGATATTAGTGCAGTTTCCATGAGCAGTGGTAGTCTCCAGAAATGGGTAACAGGCAACTTTAACTTAACTCACCATGAATATTGCTTAGACCAGCCAATCATCAAGCTTGTTACCTTTTTCCTACAATTGTCTCGGTGTACGAAACACCATTCTCCTACACACACACTTGTTTAGGGCAGCGTGTACCTTTGACAGTGCTTGTTTCCTCCCCCCCCCCCCCCCGTCACAACAGGCAGTCGGACTTTGCGCATTCTTTCATAAATCAACACGAGATCACTTCAGTTTAAGACGTCCATATAATATTACACACGAAACTTCCAGAATGAACAGTTTACACTCTACTCTTGCACTCGTACACAACTACAATATCCAAATTAACACAGCACACTTAATGAATTTAAATGCAAATCCTCAGACCGCTCGCAGGCAGGTCTTTTGCCGTTTCCCCAAACTGTGAACATAATCCACTACAGCTTTCTAAGCACGTTAATAAATATACATTCAAAAATGACAAAGTTCTCAAGAGCACTGTTTCTTGCTACACGAAAAGTCCACGTGCTTTTCAACTTTCAGCAATGCTGCATACACGCCTTCAGAGTTCAAACCAACTGTCTTACTCTCTCTAACCCAGAAGATGGAGAGTAACTGCGGGAGGGGGTACGACACCTACGCCCTCCTCTCTACTCGTGTAACTCTAATAGAAAAAGGAAAAGTCTTACTTTCGATATAACGACATCAGCATAACATACGGCGGTAACTTCTACACTCCATGGACGGCACGGACAGCGACGGCCCTCCCTGTCGTCGGAGTTGTCTTTGCCGAAAGGAACGAGGGTTGCCCAAATTGCTCCACACCCTCAGAGGCTTGGGTGGGACCCGTTCCACTCGATCGCCGGCTCTGGTACTGCTTCCCTCAGCACCCTCTTCGTCCGTACGGCGATTATTTCCCCCGCACCCAGCAGCGGGAACGACGTGGAGACTCCTGCAAACTTCTTCGTGAGCTTGCTAAACTACAGCAACCGTTGACTGAGGTTTTATCCAAAAAACACAGCAGCAGCCAGTCAGTGAGCCACACAGGTAACACCGGTAACCACACAGGTAAAAATAGTCACTGCTGGAGCGATAGCCTCTTGCTCAATGTTCGATCTCTTTATACTCGCTGCACATTACTGGCTACTCGTTACTCGCTGCTCGTTACTGGCTACTCGCTGCTCGTTGTTGTCTGCAGCCTGCTCGGTGTTGGCTGCTCGTTACTCGCTACTTGCTGCTCGTTGCTCGCTGCTCGTTGTCTGCAGCCTGCTCGGTGTTGGCTGCTCGCTACTCGCTGCTCGTAACTGGCTACTTGCTGCTCGTTACTCGTTGCCCACTGGCCTCTACCCTCAGGCTTATAAATCCTCCAGCCGCAGGTGAGGTCCGAAACTCACGTGGTGCTCACGACCTCTACATCCGTCCCTCAATTACGCTGTTGACTGTCACATGGCAGATGGGCAACACACAGGGCTGGCTATACCACCCCGCTCCCCCCTCCACTTCCTTCCACCAAACTCAGGTGGATCATGGAAACAAACAAAGGAGGCACGGACTGGTCCGTGACACCCCCGCACCCCCTTCAACTCCCATGCTTGGTCACGCAAGATGCGATACAGGATGACATAGCACCCTAACTTTCCATGATAAATACCATGGAAAATTCACCTCCCTACCTTCGTCTACCATCCCCATAACTACATTCCCCAATGATTCCCATCTTTCACAGTGCAAAATCACCGCGAGGTGGAAGCATTTTCCCACCCCATCCCCACCCCCCAGGTGACTGGTCACCCGCTTGAAAGAGCAATAAATCTTTGGTTCTGAGTATGAGAGAAGTACTATTTTGCCACAAGGTGCTCTAATCCCTCTGGAAAGCGGCTCATGTCACTCAACCATCCCTCTCAGTCCTGCATTACCTGGTTAAATTAACATGGGGATGTGAGAGAGGTGTTCACAGTGAGAAGGCACATGTAAAGGGAGATCATCATCTACAATACCTCCATTTTGTCCCTTTAAAAGAACAATTGAAGCTAAGACCTAAAAATGAAGAGCAGCACACAATGCTTTTGCTAGACAAAAAAACAACACATGCAAAGCAGATAACCTACAAGCTCACGTTATGCAATGGCATGAAACTCTCCCAAGTACCCAGTTCTCAAATATGGCAGGTGTGTCTGTGTACATGTGCAAAGTGTGTGTGGGTTTTTCCCCCCAAAAGTTAAATATTAAATAAGTAAAATCCAGGTACTTCAAAGTAGAATAAACTTATGTCACTCTTCCTGTGTACTTGTGTGCACTAACCATGACTAGAGGTAAGGCCTAGGGCTGAGGCAGGGAAATATGTGAGTGTGTTGTTATGGGTATGCATAAGGTTCTCCAACACAAGTCCCAACTAAATGCCAAACTCTCAAGTAATTGGTTAAAATTAATCATTAAATAGGAAACAATATAATCATTACCTCTTTTAATTAGTATAGGGAAGTGAGCTAATGAGAGTGCACGTGTCCTTTTACACATAAATGATGACCATATCCATACCTTTCCATTACCACTTTTTTCCTTTTAAAAAAAAACATAGATCTAGGTTTGTACATGTGTAAGAAAAATTGTGTATTATGGATTTGTTCACATAGATAACTCTTTTAATTTACCTTTACCTGTTATTAGTTTTAGACCTTGACTTAATATGCGTGACGCCATTAACTTTGCAGCCCTTTATACCGTCTAAAGGTTGAAGAGCTTATTAACAAGATTTCATACCAGACAAAGATTGAAACGGAGGTTTGCTTAGCGCCGACTGTGAAGGTCGCTGACGTCATTTTTCCGAAGAGTCACGAATTTTTCCTTTCGCTGAGACATTTACAAAAAATAAAAAATAAAAAAAAGTCAGTGCCCGGTAAAACACTTCGCCGTAGAGGTACCGATAGATCAGCTATAGAGGCCTGTAAGGGTTAGGCAATGACTGATAACTACATTGGAAGTGATACAAATAGCAAGCACAACCAGAGTCCTTTCTTGGACACCCACTGTGACCTCCATCTCCTGGACAGAGTGCGCTAGACTCTGCCCCTTTGTCGATCGCGTCCTGCCAGCCAGCAGTAGTGGCGACAGGACAAAACATATTACAGTCAAAATGCCCTCCGGCCATCTTCCCCAAATCCCCCCTCTCGAGATAGTGCTCGTACGAGCAAAAATATATACATATGCATGATATGAAAGAGATAATGTGAATGTATTTGTTCAAATAGTGTCTCTCACATACACATTCTCCCCCCAACACATGCACACACATTCCTAACAACGTCAGATACAATGGATGACTTCAGGCTAGTACAAGATGACAGCTAGTAGAGTTTATCAAGTGAATGAATGAGTTGCAGTGACAATTAGTTCTGAATACAGGCATCACGTACCTACAGCCAGACAGCAAGAGTGAAAACTCACATGTTGTCAACACATGATCAGAAATAGTAAGAGTGAGAACTCAACTTGAAACAGAGGTTTGCTTAGCGCCGACTGTCAAGGTCGCTGACGTCATTCTTCCGTTTCAGGAACAAACACACCCAAAACAAAAGTCTCAGTGCACCCCGAATGTTGGAAACTTCATAATGTGAATAGAATGTACGTCAGACACAAACCTCCACCAGTCAGTTTTGTTTTTGTCAGTGATGACACAATTCACTCATTGAGACACACAAAACAAGCAAACAGCAACTTACAGACAGTATTATCAGATGTATCTCCTGAAACCTTTATTCATCCATTGATATCATTTCATGTTCAATCAAGCAAAAATAAAGATGTAAGCAATATAAGTCCAGTTTAAACCCACCGCATGTCAAGGCAGAAGAAAAATGACCCAAAAGTCCACACTTCACTGTGCCACACCCACCAAATACGCTAGCATATATACAGGCTATTGCACAAACCCTCATCACATCAATGAAGCACAGAGATAAAAAAGAAACATTACAAAACAACTACTTAACCAATGTCTTTTCCCTCCTTATGACGAAGGAATCAGGTAGGATAAGAAACACTAGTCCGTGGTGCTTTCATGAAGCTGCAGAATGAGCCACCTGGAAAAGTTTCCATGTCAGAGGCTCTGAGGAAACCACTTATTTCTGCTCACATTGCTTTCTAGAGTTGTCGTCTTTGTTTTGAACATTATTTGAGCCTTGGGTTGGGCCGAGTTTGGGCCCTGCCACACCACCTGCTAGTTTTTCTGGGAGGGTTTTGGAACTGTTTTAGTATATATTTTTTTTTTATGCCTAATATTTAACGTCTAAGCTCACATTAGCATTTTGGTTACTTTCTACAAGGATTCACTGACACACACAGAGTTGGGAAGGTTCTGGTTATGATGTAGAAAAACTGTGTGTATAGTAAATACTAACATTCTTTGTTAGCCAGTAGTGAGGCAAAATATTTCAGTATTAACATAGTACCTTTCTAACTAGAGGGGTGACTATGTGGCTGTGGGACAGTATGTGAAGTTAAGAGCCTTGATTTTTTTTCTTCATTTGGTCTTAACATTTAAACATTTCACACATATATATATAGAAACAAAATGGAAATGAACATGAATATCCCATAAAAGCTATATGCCTCTATTTGATAAATGTTGTTCTGGTTAATAGTTAACACATCTATCCTTTCAACACGTCATTTTTAGAATTTCTTTAATATGCTTGAAATAATTATGTAATATATGTTATATTCATGCACACTATATGGTAATTTCATAGGACATCCCACATCTCATCTAATACCACATGGCTTTGTCTTGTTATTTACTTCTGGTGAAGAAATGACGATTTCTCCAGTGGTCCTAATACACACAAAAATATAGCCTAGTAAGCGCCCCACAGTATTTGACATTTTTAGCCATGTTTGTTATTATACTTTGAAGAAACAGTTTCAATTAAGTTTGAAGTTATATTTCATTGAGAAGAATTACATTATGCAGGTTTCCGCCAAAAAATTCGGAATGATGCTAAGTGATGATTCAAGAAGCTAATGGTCGAGCATTTAATTACATTAGGATAAAATTACCAAAAATTACTTTGCAATCAATCTGTGCAGTAAATGTTACTTTAACTTCAACTAACTTTAACTTTAATTTTAACTTTAAGTGAGTCATTATTTTAGAAAAGAAACTAAAAAAAAACCAAACAGAACCATTTAGAAACCAAACCTGCCCTTTGAAATCATTTTACAGGAAGCTTATTACGTAACCCACAAGTACTTGCTGAAGATGCGGCAGCTTATTAATAAAATTAAAGCTATACTGCCCGTAGCTTTACATTTAATTTTTGTGTTTCAATATGTGTAAACATGCCAGAGACTTCACAAACATTTCACGCAGTTTAACTGTTGATAAATAATGACTTTCCTGAAATTCATCGCTGGGAAGACTCAAAGCGACAAGTTGCATCTTCAAATCCCAGCTGTTGCAGTTTGTTTGTAGGAAGAACACAGAGACTGCAAATAGTTTGCACAGTTTACTAATAATTTGATAAAAAAAAATGGCTTTCATAAAATTCATCTGAAAATTTGAAGCGATATATTGCATTTCTGAATTGCAACTGTTGCATGCCTGTAAGGATTAGGCAATGACAAATAATTACATATGGAGTGATACAAATAGGAAGCACATCCAGAGTCCTTTCTTGGACACCCACTGGGATGTAACTGCCATCTGCTGGACAGTGTAGGCTAGACACTGCCCCTTTGTCGATCGCATCCTGCCAGCCATCAGTAGTGGCGACAGGACAAAACATTAATTACAATCAAAATGCCCTCCTGCCATCTCCCCCAAATCCCCCCTATCTCCCGTGTTACTGCTAGGCTAGCCCTGCAGTGCCTATCATACAAAGCACTACCAGAGTCCTTTCTTGGACACCCACTGGGATGTAACTGCCATCTGCTGGACAGTGTAGGCTAGACGCTACCCCTTCTTCGATCGCATCCTGCCAGCCAGCAGTACGTAGTGGTGACAGGACAAAACATATGTAACCAGACTGACCGACCCTACGCTAACACCCTACGCTTAGCGCCAAATCAGTCCGTTCCTCTTTGTTGTTCCAGGGAAGAGGACGGAAGTTCCCAAGGAGAATTTTCCACTCTATGAAAATTCTGTCTCTCGTTAGTCGGGTATGTCGTCTAGTCCTTTTACCTCGCGTTCTGTTCTTTTTTTACCTATCCCTTAAACGCACCCGAACTCAGCCGACCTTGGAGTCCACAAAAGACCCTGCTTTACTTTCTAACTAAAGTGTCTTTTCTTTCTGTTTTTTTTTTTTTTTTTTTTTTTTTTTAAGCAGCTTTCAATAAATTTATTTTCCATTTTTGCTTTTTCTTTGAGATGACCTACTTGAACTTTAGAAATTAGAGCATTGATTTAGTCAAAATTGTTGATTATGAGAAGAAAATACAGAATTTGCACCATGAGCAAGAACTGACTCTTCAAGAGGTACAGCATTACCAGTAAATTACATTTATTATTGCCAGTGGTTATAGGGATGTGGGTTTAGATAATTTAAGCGTTATATTTATAAGTACATACATTGCAACAGTACTACAAGTATCATTTATCTCTATAAATATTTTAATTATAGTTTAAGCATCAAGATGCCAAGAATTAAAGCATAAAAGTTTAAAAGTCATATTCTGCTGTTTCTGTTTATTTTATAGATCACTTCGTTTCTTTTGAGACCTTAAGTTTGCTATTAATCTGGCCCCAGTATGTTTTTATTTATGACATGATAGCCAAAATGTATTCAGTTGTTTTTACCTGTCTGATTTTTGTACCCTACTGCGCAGGGAGGCAGCTGACACTGCTACCTGTCAGTTTCTCAGTCTAGTCCACACTTGTCATCGGAGGGCTTGTTGCTTTAGATCTTCTGTTATTCTACTAATTGTTAGTCTCCAGGGTTCATACAGAGTTTTGAGATTCTAGATAAAAAATGTGGAAAATGGACAAAATGTTTTCCAGGGACTAGTTGCACAATGTTAATAAATAAAGAAGTTGTTAGTTGATCGGCGTCGGCTTGTCTTGGATCGGCCGTTGTTAGTTGATCGGCGTCGGCTTGTCTTGGATTCTTTCGCTCGGCCATTGCGCCTTTCGTTGTGTTGTGTATATTGGTATTGTGTTGTTGTTTCTTTCAGCCTGCCTCCAGTCAGCCTCGGGCAGATCATCCTCGAAGTGGAAGGGAAGTTTGTGCTCTCTGAGCTATTTGAGCTAAGTGACTTTTCTGAAATCGCATTAGAAGGCGGTTCCGAAGCCGGTGGGCTGGTGGGTCTCACTAGATGGTAGCGCTCTTCTTGTCTTCTACGTATAAGGTGACCAGACGTTTCGGGAGCGAAAGCGGGACACGTGCCGAAGATGGTGTCGTCACCGACAAAAAACGCCGAAAAAAGTAGGGGGGGGGCGTATCAGTGTACGGTATTCAGATTTTTAAAGACAACCGGGACATTTGATGGACTTCCAGAAAGCCAGAAAGCGGGACATTGGGCGTCCCGCCCGATATTCAGGCGGGACACGAGGTCAAAAGCGGGACTGTCCCGCCTCATGCGGGACGTCTGGTCACCTTACGTACAACACACTAGCACTCGCTGGCACTGACACGCTCACACAAGTACTTACGGTTTGAAGACATAAATTTATTTACAAGATATACAAAACAACTACCGAACTTATTCTAACCTACCTACCTATCCAAAACCTGACACCTAACTCCGTGGGGTGGGAAAAGGAGGCTGAGTGATGCGAGCCGCTATTTCCAGCGGACCAGATGCCTTGCGGTGTAGCAATATGAATCGTTGGGCAATATGACCAGTTGAAGCGAGCTCTGCGCATGTGCCAAAGGTCACAGTTCATGACTCCTTTACAGGGTCATTTCCTGTAATACTCGATGTTGAGGGCTATAAAAGAAGACTACGTACCTTGAACGTTCTCTTTGATCATTGCAAATCCCAGGTGAACTGATGTCTCAACGTTCTCTTCGCCGATCATAATTCGCAAGTGATCTGTAACACTGTCGTCTACAGCTATATAGTTGTTTCTTGTTTACCTTGTTTAACATTTTTGTAGCTTAGTTCTGGTCTAGTTTCCAAATTGAAACTTGATCCCCACGTGGACTAGGTACATTGAACATTGCTCTTGCCGATCGCAAATCGCAAGTAAATTATCTATAACATCGTCGTCTACAGCTAGCTGGTTTTTTTGTGATTATATCTGTGTTTTCTTTTAACATGTTTGTAGCTTAGTTCTGGTCTAGTTTCGAAATTGAAACTTGATCCCCACGTGGACCAGGTACACTGAATTATCTGTAACATCGTCGTCTATAGGTAGTTTTTTCGTGCTTACCTGTGTTTTAGTCAATTATTTTGGGAACGCAGTGTATCATCCATAGCTTTTGTTGTGCACAGGGTCAACTTATATAATTTTGCATCTTTGCATCATAGTTGTTGTAGCTTTAATGCTGTAAATTTAAGTGTCACATTTCTTAGGTGGTACTTTGTAATTTTGTGTTGCGGACAACACATTTGTTGGAAACTTATCATTGTCACAGTTCTTAAGTGTTCTTTAAGAAATATTAAAAGATGGATGCCCAGAGAATGGAAAATCACAGACTTGCAATGGAGCAACTACAGACATACATTACCACAGGTAAATTCTGGGAAGGTGCAAATGCAGCTGACAGACAGAGGATACGCAATCAGTCCAAATGACACAAAATAAAAAGTATTTAAATTTATTTTATTCAATACAAAGATATTGTCTCGAGCTCAAAGAGCATGCTCCTTATGTGTGAACGTACATGCAAGTTTTTTGTGTGTGGTGTGGTGCTTACGAAGAGATCGAAAACCCATTAAAATGTATCCTTATCTCTTTTAAGATGGGGTCCTAACTTATGTGTCCACTACTGGGAAAAAAACAGAAGTGATCACAAGCCTCGAGAGGGTGGCTGACATTATAGAAAAATATCACACCAGTCAAGTGGCACGATGGTACTTATCGCTAGCTCAACTCCCAGGGGAGGGGAAAGGGGAAAAGAGACTGAGTGTCGCGAGCCGCTATTTCCAGCGGACCAGGGGCTTCGCAGGCCAAAGGTACTTCTCGCTAACTCAGACTCAAAACGTTCTTACTGCCATACCCAGCAGGACCAGTTCCCGTACCGAGAGAAAAGTCGCGGGCGCTGCTCTTTGTCCGCATTTTGTACAGGGCAGCTTGGGTACCACGTTATTCGCCGTTGCTGCAGCTGTCGTCGGCGTCACTGCGCGCCGCTCTCGCGACCACGCGTGGGGTGGACGGGGGTGTGGCGTGGAGGGACTAGGCACTGTTAACAGTACCTGCTGACCTAAACAGCGCTCCCGCTACACATATAACAGTCAAAATGCCCTCCGGCCATCTCCCCCAAATCCCCCCTATCTCCCGTGTTACTGCTAGGCTAGCCCTGCAGTGCCTATCATACAAATAGTGTATGTTGCACCCGACAAACCGACAAAATCACCACGCCACAACAACAGATCAAAAAGGAACTAACAACTAATACCCCTTCCCCAAAATAACCCTCACCCTCACCCTCACCAACATATCTGCATGCACACAAAAGTCTTCCTTGCAGCGCTTTCATGCACACATTCCGCACATCTGCGTATTCGTCAGGAAGCCATCGGCTGGTAAAACTGGAGATTTGCATGATATGCCTTCTTCCGGCCCATTTGTACTTTATAGTCGTGAATTTCGACTTTCCCGCGAGTGTGGGCCCTGCCATGCGACTACCACCTGGTTGGTTTTGCTTGGCAGCAACGGTACCACCTCTTCCAGTTTCATTTGTTTTCAAGGGCATATCATGAGAATTTTTTTTTTCACGTCATATATTCCTCATAAATATGTATATAGACATAAATTTGCTAGTTTTTCTGGGGTTTTGAATGTTGTTTTAGTATTTTAATTTTATGCCCAATATTTAATGTCTAAGCTCACATTAGCATTTTGCATGGTTACTCTCCGTAAGCATGCACGCTCGCATGCACACACACACAGAGAGTCAGGAAGCTTTTGATTATGATATATAAAATCTATGTGTATAGTAAATACTAATGTTCTTTGTTAGCCAGTAGAGGCAAAATATTTCAGTAATAAGATAGTTCCTTTCTAACTAGAGGTATGACTATGTGGCTATGGGACAGTATGGGAAGAGAGCCTTGATTTTTTTTTCTTTGTTTGGTCTTAACATTTAAACATTTCATATATATAGAAACAAACTGGAAATGAACATGAATATCCCACAAAAGCTATGTGCCGTTATTTGATGAATGGTACAGCGCTCGGAATCCACCAGACAGTACCAAACAGGCCCGAAGTTCGTTCCTTCTGTAAACACCTTTGCAGAAAAAAATATTGCTGGCCGGTGACGGTTAATTATATTGTCTTCTAGACATAATAACTATCACTCATTCAGCAGGAGTGGGTCGGCTGTGCTAGCTAGTTAACCTCATGTCATCTCTCTGTGACAGTCATAAGGTTGGGAAAAGCTGACGCCAGATCAATTCAATTCAATTCAATTCAATTTAACTTTATTATCTCACTAGGAGAAATTACAAGACGTGGTAAAACAACTGGCTTATAATAAAAACTTATAATAAAAACTTAATAACAACTTAATTCCACTCAAACTATCATCTCACACACACACCTACAGTCCATGTAAATACCCAACTAAATAAGAAACAACACTAAAACTATATTCCTAAAACCACACACCCACATCCACACACTCACAAATCCTTACAACCCTTGTTCAGTAAGACAACAGACTTGTGTATAAAACTATTCCTAGAACGGGCAGTGGAAGCTCTGGGAACAATAAAACGTCTCTTGGACGGAAGAAGGTTATAATACTGAGCTAAAACATGTGTACTATCTTTCACAATCACTCTCGCTTTCCGTACTACTCGCCTTTCATACAACTCACTCAGACACTCCTGCTTCTCCCCAATCACCTTCCCACTCACACTCACAACTCTATGTAACACATTCCTATTACTAGCTCTCAATCCTCCATACCAACATAAAAATCCAAATGTCAACACAGACTCAAGAAAACATCTATAAAAAGCACTTAAAACCTTTTTGTTGACACCCAGGGAACGGAGTTTTTGTAAACAGTACAATCTAGGTTGACATTTCTTGTGAATAACCTCTGTATTGGTGTTAAAAGTGAGTTTGTCATCAATCACAGTTCCTAAATATTTGTACTGATCAACACGTTCAACCTTGGCACCATCAATGTATAGGTCAGGGATAACAGTGCTCTTGCATCTGAAATCAATCACCAGCTCTTTTGTTTTCTTTACATTTAGATCAAGATAGTTTACTTTGCACCATTTATGAAATTTATCTACTGCATCAACATAGGCAGAGTGTGAGTTTGAGAGGTCTAGGAGAGCAGTATCATCAGAGTATTTAATCAAATACTTGATCAAACCTTGAAGTAAGTTTTACCAAAACACGTACACACGAACACCATCAAAAACAAAACAAATCACATGACGTGGGGTCTTATAACTGGGTATGTGCGTTATAGGCAAGCTTTGTATAGGACTTTTTCATGCCAAATCTGACTTATTTTTTTCATTCTTGATGTTGATTTTATAATGTACATATTGCTAAAGTAACAAAAAGAAAAATGGAAAAATGTTGCATCTTGTTGTTGGTGTTGACCTACACAGTCGCTGTTTTACCTGTTTTACGGTTTTAGAGTCATGACAGTTGGCCTGGAAAGATATTGCATCTTGCTGTTTACTTCATAAGTTACATCTTGCACACTAACCATTTAACTGTTTTAAGTCATTAAAGGAAATGGAAATATATTACATCTTTCCGTAGACTTCATGACATATATTTTGCCCACCAGCTATTTAACGGTTTTATAATCATGAAAAGTGCTATGGAATGATGTACATATTTTGATGCTTACTTCATGTCATACATATTGCACACTTACCGTTTGACTGTTTCAAAGTCAAGAAAGGTTTTATAAAATAAGCTGTATATCTGTATAACTTTGATATCATAACATCTTATTGCACACTAGCAGTTTTACTGTTCTAAAGTCATAAGGACCGGGAGAAATGGTGCATTTTGATGTTTACTTCATACTTTACATCTTGCATACTTACCATTTATCTGTTTTAAAGTAATGGAAGATGGTATGAAAAGATTTGGCATCTTTCTGTTTACTTGATAACAGATATACAGTATTGCACTTAAGCTATCTAACTTTTTTAAAGTCACAAAGGTGGTGTGGAGTGAATTTTCATTTTGATGTGGTGTTGACGATGTTTATAAACTGTTTTAAAGTCATGGAAGATGCTGAGTCTTGCTGTTAACTTCACACCATAAATCTGGTACACTTGCTGTTTAACTGTTTTAAAGTAACAAAAAGTAGTATGGAAAGACAGTGCATCTTGCTGTTGACAGCACGACAGACACCTTGCACACTAGCTGTTTAACGGTAAAGTCATGAAAGGTGGCATGGAAAGATCTTTTCCTGTTGATGTTGATATTACTACTTATCTCAGGCATACTAGCTGTTTAACTGTTTTAAAGTCATTGATGACTGCATGGGAAAATGTTCATATTTCTCGTTCATGATACAGATAATGCACACTAGCTGGTTATATCTGTATATGCAAATCTTGTAATTTTGTGGGCCTGAGTAAAAGATGTATATAGATATATTATTTAAATATATATAAACGTTTATTATCTCTCACAGATACATAATGTAAATATACATAGCATAAAAGCAATATTTTACAATATAACAACATAACAACAAACATGCACATAGATTAACAGTCATGTTAAGAATACATCCATCTGCCAAAGAAACTAGCATTGTAAAATTTTACACAACAGAAATAAAGTATATATATGTTCTTTTCACATCTGACACAAATCAATAGACGGTATCTTGGATCGCATGTGTCATAGGCTGACGGCACAATAATATTATATAATGTATATAGTATCGAGACGTAGTTTTAGGTAATCATAATGTCCTTTTTATATATAGAGAGAGAGTCAGTATTTAGTCTAGTTAACAAGTTTATATGCTAGCCAGTGTTTAACAGCAGGTATTCCCAAGCCTTCAACATAGATATTTTTAATGGATATTTTTCTATTAATTTTATCATTTTTCCATTCCAAAAAAACTAAAGATGGATTTCTGTATGTCATTTATAATATAGTCTGGAGGGTTAGGAAGCAGTAACCACAGGTGTAGTTATATTAACAAAATTAAGGGCTTAAGTATTAGTACTCTCTCTAATGGAGTTAACTGTCTCTTTAACCATATTTTGTACAGCATTCTAAGTTCAGCAAGCTTGCCTTTACGAGAGACCAACCTTACTATCACTGGTCTGGGTCTGTCCTTGAGTATCCTTTCCACTCTGTGCAAAGCTGAGATTTTTTTTAAAGGTCAGTATCCGACAGACCAAGTGTTAACTGGATAGCATGGAGCACTTTCCTCTCGTTTCGTTTTTCGCAGCCGTTTACTATTGTACAGAGGCAGGAAAAGAACAACACAACACCAAAACACAACACCTGCAAGTCAGGCTGCGCGATCGTCCAACACCACTTTCCTAGTTGACCTCAGGTCAGTAGTTGCACTTTGCACGGGTCCTCTCACTTTGCCGCCGCAGACATATCTCAGATCACATTATGGATTGACTCTAAATTTTAAAAACCACTTTTAGTCTGAAGTAAAGCCATAGCACATATATATATATATCCATAAGTATACTATCCTCTGTCATTTAAAGGCCGAACATTCATTTTGGGTCTCAAGAACAACTTTTTTTACTGGACAAAGTCACACACGTCCTTCCTCCCGCATTGACCAATGCTCACCCGTCTAGTATATAGATATATATTACAAACATTCTGAGCACCTACTGTAAATGAGAAACAATAAGGCCTGCGTTTAAGTAAGACAGATCTGTTGTTAAATATTCAAAGCTTGCTGATGAGTATAAGTCTGCTGCTCGTTATTTGTTTGTATTCATTTTGCCCAATGTACTTTATGTGCAACCATGCGAGAGAAAATAAAAGCTGAAAACAAGTCTGTTGTGTCGAGTTCATTCGTGTTTGACTTTATCTTGGAGAAAGAAAATAGTAAAAGTAAAATTAAGGACCAGTAGATTGATTTCTTTCTGTAAATCCGCAGTTATACAATTTTACTAATTAAGTATCCTCTAATTAATAAGTCAATCAAAAACTGCAAACAAAGATTCATAAAATCAAAACCGAGCAGACTCACGTACTCAATACGTTTCATTTGAATAATTTACATTTTACCTGATCTTGTCAGGACTTTATCACAGCACTGGAGGAAACGTTCAGGTTCTTTCCCCGCCACAGTCCAGGACACAACAGACAGCGAGCATCTCTCCTTCCCCTCAATCTCTGTCTTCACCATGACACTGTAGCCCGCAGTCATGCCGTCACAGCAAAGGAAAAGCGGCCAACAGAAAATTGTTTTCAATATAAACAGCAGGTTTGTGACAAACTGTTTGTAAACAAAAAGCCATGGATTAGCAAAGACCCCAAAGCTTGCTTGTTGCCAAGCATCGGGCATTTATCCAGAGTGATGTGGGAAAGCGTTGTTGTCTGAACAAAGAATTTCGACAGAAAAGCAGGCTGGAAAAACTAGAATTAAAAACTTGGAGATGAAGAACAGTAGAGAGCGAGGCAAAGGACATCGGAGCCACGGGGACCCAAGTGAAGGGGGCTGCCCTATACCGGGTCCGCTGGCGAGGAGATGTTGCGGCCCTATGCTCCTCGAGGAGTAACAAGGAATAAATTAAACATGCATGTATGTACGTACACGTGTGCACACGCACACACACACACAATGGTGGTAGAAGTGTAACTTCTAGTTATCTTTAGATCCCACCACCCATAGTTATTATCGTTTCAAATTATTTCTTCCTCTAAAGTATAACTTCGTCCTTCCTGCCATCTGTGCTGTCTACAGCTCCACAACGCAGACAACAGCCAACCCTCTTCACTTTGTGAATTTATAGTTAAACTTTCGTCAGGGGGGACATTTCGTAAGTCTTTCTCATGTCTAGGGATACTTATTCTTACTCAGGCCTCGAGACTGTCTGGCATCTCCTTCCTTCCCCATGACTACTTAGGTCTGGCCTCGTGACTATACTTAGGTCTGGCCTCGTGACTATACTTAGGTCTGGCCTCGTGACTATACTTAGGTCTGGCCTCGTGACTATACTTAGGTCTGGCCTCGCTGATGTTAGGCGTCAGCTTCCCTGGAACGTCAGGCATCTGACAGAGTGCTGCAGCATCCTGTGTTGATGACCTGTGTGAGGTCATTTCTGGGAAACAACCTTAGCCAACGTTTCTAGTGAATGTTCTCGCACTGCTGACACCTACACCAGTAGACAGACAATTACAACAACGTACATTCTATAGTACCCTCTCTTTTGTTACAAATGCTTTCGTGATTACTGGAGATAGTTTGAGAAGTGAAAGGTAGCTTTGTTTAGTCGTACTAGACTGTGTACATAAACTGTGTGATTGCTGCTTATCAAGAGCGACATTTGCATTTAGCAGTTGAGTGGTTTGAATACAACTGTACTCGTATCCTGACATACACATCTAAAAGAAATGTTCTTCTTGTCTGTAATTAGCGAACCATGTTATCTTTGGGGAAGTTCTGAGCAGGATTGCCTTGACATGCCTACATTTTTGTTTTTCTTAAAGTGTCTGAATAGCCTCCTTCACACTATAAAATATATGGTCAATGATAGATTCATTGTTACCCTTGCAGTGAAAGACATCTCTCAGGCAGCTACTCTGGAGGAATATAAGTAAACAGATGACGATAATATTTCTCGACACACTTCTGTGAAGATACACATTGACACGGTTCTTGTTTCGGCAAAACGCAGAACTCCACAACATCACAGACTAAACTTTCTATGTAGGAGATGACCTAAGCTCTATAATCTTAAATATTAACATAGAACCTTCAAACATAATGATTTATTAATATATGCAGAAAAATATTCCATCAATAACAAAGAATCATTTGTTTAGTTTTTGCTTGTCTTTTGTCCTGTATAGTTTTCAAACATTACAAGTAACTCCTGTCTTGAATAATTGCGAATTGCGTGGCGCATATAACACTACCCGACATAATGCTTGTCCCTTGCTGCCTAAATGATGACATCACACCCTATTGTATGTAATGAAGTATTCAGGGTAGCACATGCTACCGTCATAAACAACGAATTCGCGGAAAATCCTGCCAGCATCATCGATAACGGAATCAAAATGGTGTGGATGGTCGCAAGAGCAGAGGTCCTTGAAACACCTCTTGCATGGCGGACGTTTGAACTTGTCAGGGTCAGAACTGGTGTTGATGAAAGGGTTGCCCAACACCACTCGCACCAACACCATTGTTTTCTCCCCAGAGGTTCTCTGGTGCTTATTATCTGAAAAAAATGTAAGTTTTTTACCTGTTTCAATGCATCTTTGTCAAAGTGACTATGAGAAATCGCCTTATAAAAGTAGCTGAATGTTAAATATAATATTTCTCAATAACAAAAACGCTTGGTAGCATGTATAGCTCATTCAATGGTAGGTTCCCCCATAATACAATATAGCCTAAACAGATTTAAACAGTTGATATGCAGCTTCTGTTCTAATTATTCATTAAACATGCTTACAAAAGTAACTTCTCTGCCAATCATCTATTGAACTTGCATATAAAAGTAACATAAGAAGCATAAATATGACAGAAATAAAAGTTATATTTGTACCTGTGTACTGATCGGCTTTGGTCGGACTTTCTGCAAAGTAGATACCCTGTCCGAGCATGGCTTTGTCACTGGTTAAACGACTGTCTAGTCCAGTGTTCATTATATTCTTGATGTTTTCCTGTTTGGTTCCATGGAAAAGGTAGTGTTCATTGGCCTGAAATTACACTTTAGTTTAAAAGTAACGCCAGAGGTTAAAAGTAATTAGTGAAAAGCATTTGAATATTAATCTCCAGTTAAACACTTGAATCTCTGTGAATATTCTTTAACTTAGAGAATGACTGCGATAAGTTCTGGAGGTGTATAAGGGGGGCCAGTTAAAATCTGACTGTACTCGCTCATATTAGAGAATTAGCTGTCACAACCCTTGCGATACTGTTGTGTGCAATGTCATGACAGCAAGTGTTTGTGTGACCATGATCGCTGTACAGGTGTATGATTAGGACAAGTACACGAGACTGGTGTGAGGAGACTGATTATACTAACAGAACAGACTGCTCTCTGTTTGATGTGAGAAAGCAATGCAAACTATCAGTAAGGACTGAAACAGTAGCGGACAAACACGCAAACACTTTGCTAATACATTAAACGCATAATTTAATGTCTGACGTGTCATAAGACAATGAAGGCGCTCTGTTTTTTTCTCTCTCTCTCACACACACACACACTTTGGGATGTACACAATGTTTCATAATAACTCACCCAGTGTTAACCATAATTACTGATAAGAGAAAATCTAAATAAATCGATAATAAATGCCCAATAAAGTTTAAAAAATACAAAACTTTACTCACGACACCTACTGAAACATGTAAATATTAAAAGAGAACGATTTTATGGTGTTTAAATGACTTTCTTCCAAGTAACAGAACCGTCATTCACTCTGACCTCAAATGGATAAATCTGTCGACGAAGAGGACTTTCTCGTGGTACACTTTCTGTTGTCTGTACAGGACCTGAGGATCCCGGCAACTTGACTATTGGCCGGAAGTAGGTATAGCCATGACTGTGATAAATCATTTCTCGACGATGATTGTACTGGTTCCACAGACCAGGGTTCTCCAGTCGCTCGACTTTCACAACCTGAAAATTGAACGATTTATGTAAATCTTTAATTCTACATAATATTTATGAAAGAGAAATAAGCTTAAATAAATGACACCACACACTGATAGTAACATTCAGAATGTGAGCTTCACATTTTTAGTCACCTAGGTATACATGAAATCATCTATTTTTTTTATAAATAAAACCATAAGAAGAAACTAGTAATAAAATGGTCATCAAAAGTTCAAAACTAATAATTGTAGCACTAGTGCGCAGTTACTAATTATCAGTGGTCGTAAAAGATATTAATTACACACTTGCAGTGCGTTAAATATATGTATCATTTTTGCATAAATAATGTCTAAGCCTATTTGTTCTGTTTTATATTTCCTCCCGCATTTTCACTTTCAAAAATTATGTATGACAAACAAATCTAAAAATTAAACTCATGACATCTACACAACTGCCATGATAAGTATTTTTAATAATCTAAGTTATATGAGTCACATAGTAAGTTAATAAAACAAACTTTAGCTTAATTTATCTTGTGTCAACACTTTCTATAAGACATTTTCTCTAGGGCACCTAGTATGTAAGTCCTAATTTAATTCTCACTCGAGAACAGTTGTATGTTCAACGGCAAGCCTAGTACCCAGTGAATGCTTGTTTTATCAAGAAAATTTTAATGAAAATTACATAGGGAGGACATCGTTAGTCTCGGCAAAGATGCGAACGGAGATGAGGTAGCAGCTAACGACAGCTCCGACCACTTCCTTGAGTATGAGGAAGACAACTTTATGCTGACGTTTGGTTTCCTCCCTTCTTTACCTGAGTTTTTCATTCCTCATTCTCCACGAGGCTGGGCGTCGTACCTGTGCCAGTCCCACAGTGGGCCGATGTCTACCTCATGTGTCAGTGTTTGTTTTCAGCTGGACACTCTGGACACTGGACTGATGTGCTGACTTTCCAATAGAAGTTCTACTTCTCTCAGTTATGTCTATGGTTCAGCTCCAAAACACACTTTTCCCTGTCCTCACCCTGGTGCTTGTCTAAGTAGCGCCTAGTCGTTGTTTCGGGCATCGACCAATCCATCATGATATTCTTCCTGCATTACCTAATCATGGTCTGAACTCTGTTATCCACGGAGTGCCGCCAGCTCCTTTCCAAGCGACTCCACAGCCGACACTCATCAGACAATGACTGCCTTGGTCGCAAACACGGAGACACCGGGCCCACTTTCATCGGAGAAAATCTTTGCCTATAATGTTGCTATTTACATTAAAAAAAGGTTAGTTAGGTTGTTCTTCTTAGCCTCCCTTCGAATTAAGCTTTTTTAAGACAGTCCGGCTTAGCATCAGCATTGGCAAATGCATTCAACACAACCTGAAGCTGAATGGCGATGACCCAGCAGAAGGAAACATCGACTACTGCTGGTGTAACACGTGCCCCCCTGCCATGTTGGTGTTGTCTAGATTCCACCACCAGCTCTCGGCGTAGGTTGTGGGTGTGGTCTTGGATATTCAAGCCTCTACTCATTATTCCCATTATCCTCGGAAATGAGAGCATCCGCAGTCAAAATGTAAACCTGTTGAGTGACCGCATCAAATGATGACGATGACGATGACGACAAACACATACTCACTTGAACTCCTGTATGACTCAAGCCCACCCCATCCTTTCCATGTCCCACATGCTGCTGCTGCCAAGTTGTTTTTACCAGCTGCTCCACTGCTGACATCACATCGTCTTCTACAGTATACAGCTGTCCAAGCAGGCGATTCCTTTTTTCTCGCGGTCCCTTCTTATTTAACTGGTCAAGAAAGAACATTTTTTCTACTTTATTTCGATACTTTGGCAAATCATACATGTAAGGAAACTGTCTGCAGTTAAACTGGCTCACGAAAGGCCACTCTATAAAAAAGGAACTTTTTGTCCTTTTTACATGTCATGTTAATATTGTCACCAGATTGATGCTAGGTTTAAACAAATTACTTGGAGGAGACATAGCTCCATCTCGGTTTTTTTTTTTTTTTGTTGTTGTTGTTTTTTTGCTTTTGTTTCTTGGGTGTGTTGTTGTTGTTGTTGTTGTTGTATTTTTCGAAATCGATATGTGAGAACTGTTGGAGAGTGAGCGAAATAACTAGTAAAAGACCAGTTACAACGTAGCTAAGACTAAAACCAACAAAACCAGATCATTACAGTCTGTATGTGTTGACCCTGACCTTCCAGTACAAAGGAAAGTCACTCTTATCTGATAAGGATTTTCTACGTCTACATTTTCCTTTGTCTTTGGTTTCCTGAAGTTGACCAGTCAACAACTTCTCATCGGCGAAGTTCATGCTCCTACTCATCCATAGAGTTTGGTCTAGTAATAGAGAGAGCTGACGTTCATCTGCAAAAATCAACATTCGTTTATAAGAATAAATCTCGTGTGAGCACTTCTTGGTTTGCATGAAATTAAATATTAAATGGAAATTAAGCATGCGCTTGCTACATGACCAAGAATTATATAGAAAGGATTAATGCTCAAAATAATCTTATCTGGGAAAATTTAATAAATGCATAGGCATACTTATGAAACACATTTCTTTTGTTAAAATGTTACACTCCACGTCATTTATTTACTCAGGTACACAGTAAATTCAAGCGTTTTCAAAAAATATTATAAAAAAGAAACAAATGTGGTCAAGTCAAAGCTGTAATAAAAACTTAAACTGTTCAGAAGTGAACTCTTCCTATGATGTAGGCAGAGCAAAAGCTCCAAATCACTTGCCTGGCCTCTTTTACCACATAAAGCTCTCTGACTTTTCATAGCTTTGTTGAAATTCTTTAGTTTCTTAAGTTAACTGATTTGGAGAAAAAGGTCTTGTAGAGTTTCTGTTCATCAACATGAACTTCTAAAAATGTTCTGCTGCCTTTCGGTATGAGATTTCCGGAGACGTATTGCGAGAGTTTGTGTTGTAGAAATAAAAGAGACACCCCATTTTACTTGATAAGATGACTCATGCCTTTGAATGAAAGGATGAGATGGAATTTTTTCTACCTGCGTTGTCCTCCATGTTGTTAATCAATGGACTGCTTTGTATGAGCTGGTGAGTGGTGAGACCTCACAGGTGATCATAGGGAAGGTGATCAAGGATCGTTTCTCCGTACGAATGCTTCTGAGATTACAATAACAGACATTGCAATTACTGGTAATACCTAAACCTTGCAATGGAGACAACAGTCATAAAATGGTCAAAACAGTTCAAGAGGTTCTCATTGCAAAGCTTAAGTAATTTTATTTATTATATTAACGATAGATTGTTGTGATCATACTAATAAGGAAGTTTAGTAATGTAGTAATGCGGACTCTAACTTTCCCAGACGTTACAGATGTCTGCTTGACAACTGAACTGGAGAAACTTATTAACAAAAATTAAAAAGAACAAAGAAAACTTAAAGCGCTGTATACAGGAATGTGGATGGTGACCTTCCAGTGTGTATCTCCGTTCTGTTATCCACATCTTATTTTAAATACTCTTTGCGTGGGAAAGGCTGTGTGTTGTTCTAATCTTTAACATTACAGCTTTGTCACAAAATAAGCTGTTCTTGCATAAAACGTCAATTTGACCAAAAAAAACCAAATGTTTTAAGGCACGCGTGCGACATGTACACAAGCGTACACAAGCATACACACGCACACGCGTGCATACATATATTCACACAAACACACATACCACTAGCACAAAACACGCGAATATATGCACTCACTCACTACCGCCACAAAAACTCTGGAGAAAACACACAAACAAGCACGCACACACACTTCTAAAAACAGAAGCAGACCACAACACAAACATGTAGAGAACATCTGCCTGTATGTTACACTTTTCATTCTACTGCTTATGTGTAAACAAGGTGAGGATGGTCATTAAAAACTCATTAAATGTGTTTCCCTGATGTGTCACACCCAGTTATGTCACCTGATCTGTTGACGTCATCGAGGTATACTGTGGTATACAGCCACTTGTGACTGCTGTTGTACCCGATATGATCTAACCGCAAGAGCGAGAGACGACCGTCGTCTAATCAAGGACGTGAAAGAGTGCGGGGAGATGGGAGGAAGAAGTCATAAATCGGAAGCATCGTCACATTGAATCACATTTTTGTCTGCGCTCTGCCACTGCAATATGCAAGATGAAAAAAATAAGACTTCCCCTACCCCAACTCCATTTTATTGTCTCCAGTCTGTTTATAGTTTTCTTCATTTTTGCGATATTTATTAATAGACTATGTTATCCAGTACAGCCAGGGTGCAGGGCAAGGCATTTTTTGCTTCTTGTTTTTTCTACGCGTCGTACAAAAGTCGACCTGCTAGCGACGTGACCGAGATAGAGAGATAACAAAAAAGAGACGACGAATCTGTTTACTCAACAAGACGGTGACAGGGGTTATATAAACAAGGAACGCAACAATTTATCACGATACTAAAATCAACCACAATCAACGTAAAATAGCGACTAACCAGAATTCGAAAGCCACCGTCCTTTCCATCCATCTCTGGCTTGGATTGTTCGTGAACGAGACTGCTCATACTTTATATTCTGGTAAATCTGCACATGTGACATTACTCACATTACTGAAATTTTAAACTGTCATACATCCCTCTCTTTGGACAACATCGCACTAAATCTGAAATTCTGCCTGGGTTAGCTGTCATTCGCATTCACAATAAATTTTTAAGATGTCTTTTTTTCTTTTCTGTCAATCGCGTTAATATATCTTGTACCTGTTTGGCGAACAGTATTTCTACTTTGTGAGAATGCATACTTTCATGCATGTACTAATTAATTAAATAGAATGCTATAAATGAAACAAACGAGAGAAAGGGATCTTTGAAGCAACATAACAAATATATCTCTCTTGTTATCTTTCTTTCTCTCTCGTTTCAAAATATACAGGCTCAAGAAAACATGAAAAGGCTTTAAAACTATTCATAAGAATTGCGGACACTTTACTTTACTGACTTACTTCTCTTGTAATCACATATTGTTTACTTTAAGTTATAATCTGTAGTAACATATAAGACTCAGATACATGTCATGGTACATGTATTATCCTTTGCGAGTTTCTTAAGTTCTGCGTGGAGAAGGAAACGTTTGTAATCGCTGAATCCGACTGAGGATACAGTCAGCCGATGACCTTAGACAAGCCGTGACCTGTGGCGACCCACTGACTGAAGAAACTAGAGATGTTCTTTGGGACGAGAGGCATGAATACTTTTGTTCACTTACTTGATCCCGGTTAACATGCCCCTAAAAAAACTCCTTAACCTCTTTTGCATCTCGGTAATGTTGGTTTTCCCAGAAGGGGTCTGTGGTGTCGAACCTCTTCCTACTCTTACTGAAAAAGGTCAACGACACAGAAGTTAGAACTATTTGTGGATATGTTTACAGGCCTCGAGACTGGTGTCTGGCATCTCCTTCCTTCCCCATGACTGTACTTAGGTCTGGCCTCGCTGATGTTAGGCGTCACCTGGAACGTCAGGCATCTGACAGTGCTGCAGCATCCTGTGTTGATGACCTGTGTGAGGTCATTTCTGGGAAACAACCTTAGCCAACGTTTCTAGTGAATGTTCTCGCACTGCTGACACCTACACCAGTAGACAGAAAAGTAGAACAACGTACAGACTGATACCCTCTCTTTTGTTAGAATTGCTAGTAGAAGACCACAACACAAACACATCAAGCACTTCTGCCTGTATGTAAACAACGTGAGGATGTTTCTCATACTCGCTGCGTGTGTTTCCTGGAAATGACCCACCCAGCCATATCACCTGATAAGCTGTCGTCATACTGTGGTTTGTTGTGATACTGTGGTTTACATTCCTGTGTGACTGCTGATGTACCCGATATGATTTAACTGTGACAATGAGAGACGATCTTTGTCTAATCGTGGACACGGAGGAGGACTGCGGGGAGATGAGAAGAAGTCAGACAGAAATCTCAAATACCACATTGGACCACATTGTTGTCTGCTGTCTGCCGCTGCAGAATGCAAAAAGATGAAATAAAACTAAAAGAAATAAATAACTCTAGGCGATATTTAAATGGGGTGGGGCGCATAATTATCAAGAAATTACCAGCCACCCTACTCTATGTGTGCGTGGACATGTGTGAATAAGCTCTGTTGTATTTGTGTCATAAATAGCTGTTGAAAGAGTGGGAGTTTTATAATTATTTGAATTATTTCTATTTTTATTACCCAGACTTCTGGAAACCAAGGGTTATCTGTTGTGACTATGCAGTTGCCACAGACAGCTATAAAAAGTTGTCTTTATTGACGATCAGCGCCGAGTCGACATCGTTTCTTTCTGAATGTTTACTGACAGAAGTTATAGATAACATGATGATGTGTTCTTCTGATAACCGACAGAAATAGTATGGAAGCAATGAAAGGCCGATCATTACTAAATTTAACTGTATTCAGAGCGTTGATGTGTAGGCAGCACGCGTTATTTCAGCCGCCGCTATTCCTTTGTATGGGGCGGTATTCATGAAGCAAGGGTAAGTCCAGGTGATGGAATATCAAGAAAAGCATCTCGGTCTCCATAGTTACTTCCAAACCTAGCGAATACTGCGTTTTGCTACTTTACACCAAGAAATCTTTGCCACAGCTTCATAAATATGGTCGTCTGGTAACCGAAATTATTACATTAGTTTGTTTGTTTTTGTTTCTTGTCTTTTTCTAGCTCCGGTCTGTATTCTGTGCAGTTCATTATTTTATTCATCCCAGTGGAGTAAGAAGCAAACTTGGAATGCATCATGTGAATCTGCTGTCCGGGTATAACTATAAAAGTCGTCGTAATCGAGATTCGCAATAATGTTATTGTTACATTGACCGTGGCTGGTATGGTCATCGGTTGATCAACCATTAGTCAATCTTCTATCTCGAAATAAGCGAAAGATTTCATCTCAAAGACGAAAGCAAAATGTTTTCGTTTCCTTAAAATTTTTGTGGCACGCACAAGAGTTTAGATATCGAATATATGACCACTCACAACCTTATCTCAGGTAGTTACCTGTTACCAAAAATAAAAATGTAAGCACATTGTCTTTGACCATCCACAAACCTTTCATTCAAATAGTTCAACTGTGACGGTTGGAGGTACAAAAGCCTGAGCAAACTAACACTACTCCTACTTGTTAGGACCCACCATCCACAGAATAGCCGAACTGTCAGTAGATTCGAAGTACTGGAAGGCACCTTACATGGACCCTCTAGCAACTTTCGTCTAAACAATAAATTATCTATAGAGCAACAACAGGCTTGAGATGCAAAGATTGACAGATAACAAGATGAACCAGGGTACAATATTACTTTTCTTTCATTTTTCAATGTGTGCTGACGAGTAGCAGGTAAGGAGTTGTCCTCATTCCATTGACATGCAGACAGGGCCAGACTGGGGACAGACATGTCTGTCGAGTACTGCTTTCCCACTGCGCTACCAGGCACGCATGATGTTGGTGCGCGTGTTCGTCGGTTATTTCTGGGGAAGCTGGGATGCTCTCCACAAACACACTTGTTGCACACGCTGCTGGTGCCAAGTCAGCGAGAAGTGGGGCGAGGTTAAGGTGTGATGGTGTTAAAAAGAAAAGAAACTACGGCATCAAGCATGCACTTTCTCAAGCTTTTCTCAAAATTCCGTCTTTTCCGAACCTGTACCCGTTTCTCGAAAACTTCTGAAAGGTGATGGGTCTAACCTGCTCTCCTTCAGCAAAAATACCCTCTACATTATACAAAAGCTTGTATATAAAATTATTTTATGTTATAATTTTTTTATAAATTATATTATACGGATTGTGGTAATACTACTGTCACTATTGTGATTTAGAAAAATTACTATCTTAATAAGACGAGCAAACCTGTACGGGGGAGCAAACATTCATGGGGTGTTTTCGAACACTACACCGTATTACTATATAAATTCCACGATGTTCTATCGCCCTTATATCACTCGAACGCTCAACGACAACAGTCACATCAGTGAGGTCTTTGTTAACAAACTACAGCCGACACCAGACGAATCCACCATTACAAAGTCTTCAAAAGTAGGTGTAGACATTTGTCTATTTTTCACCTTATATTTCGTCAACAGTTGATATAATGTGTGTGTATTAGAAAAGAATAGCTGTATTTTGTTTGTCTACACTGTGTTTCTGTATTTTCTGCACCGAAAAGAATCACCTTTTAAAATGTCACTAGAAGAACATGGGAGGTTAGAAAAAAACCCATATATCTACCGCTGGTTTAAATAGAAACTAAAAAATATCTTTTATGATTTTACTTTATTATTTAATGTCTTCTGTTGCAAGCATACATTGTTCACTATACCATGATTAATTATAACTACATATTTATATTTCTTAAAGGTCCCTCTCAAAAGTACCATACCTTGTGAGTGCCATCTACCATGTCCAAGACAGCGACAACGGGCTGGTTGACAACGGGCAGACTGGGGTCCTCCACAGTTGTGATGTCATCAACTGAAAATCCTGCCACGCTTGTCCTTCGCCACAAAGTGAAGAATCTGCAGGAGGACACAGAATCCTATCTAAAGGACAAAATTGCAGGTTTCAAAGATAAAATTAAAGACAAATCATCTGAAGAAATCAATGAGTTTATCAGTGAGGTATTTGATGAAGCTAAAAATAAAGTGGTCCGATGTTTCGATGACATGAAAGCTGAGGTTAAGAGCCACGCTCCCAAGCCACCCAAGCGCCAAAAAGGAGAAAGTGACTATGTGTTCAAGGAAAGAGAAACGAAGTATGAGAGAGAGACTCGAGACTACAAGACCTACGTGGCAACTACTGCTTCCATCATGAGCAGTATCATGGAGGTCTTCACTGAAGTCCTCATAAAGGTCAAAGAGTTCTTCAACAAGCTGTGGACCTGGATCAAGCAATTTTTCAAAGACATTGGAGAAAAAATTGCCAGTTTCATTAAGGAGGTCAAGGAAACTATCAACGAAGGTTTGTCTAGAATATTTGGTTGGTAGATTCAGCAATCAACCTTCTTTGAATTCTTCTGTAAATTAAAGACCCTTCCTGCTTGTCCACTTTTTTTCCCTGAGGGTTGGCAAGTGCTTAACCCGACACGTGTTCATTAATACTTGCAAAAAAAGTTCTTCTACTTTGTAATTGTTGAGTATAATTTTTATTTTCTGCTGCTTCAGCTGTTGATGTGCTTGTTAAACAACCCTGGTCTTTAGTCTCTTTTCTTTCTTCGGCTTTACATTATTTTTGATCGCATAGACGAAGATATATGAATGTTTATATTTGTATCATAAACAAATTACCCTATTCTTCAAGCAGCCTGTGAATATGTTTGTCTGCTTACCTAGATATAGACACGTATACCAATAATCCATTTATCTGGACATAAAATAAAACACTTGGAGACGATGTCATCGTTTGTATTACTCTCGTTTGAATGTACGTGTATGCACTGAAGTGAGAAAGCAAACTGTAATCTTCATCCGCTGATTTATTATAGAATAAAAGTGATCTGTGTAATAACTCACTTATCCTTTAAGAGAAAATAAATAGGTCGTGCAAACAGACGAGACTGTTCAGTCCCTCACTCTGGTGATGGAAACCTTCTCCAGGCATCAGCGACAAAATGTAGTAGGAGGAGGTGAACCAATGGGTTTTGTTATCTTCGATCTTCCTTAGATAACAAACATATTGACGACCTAAGTTTCTTAGTTTACCACTTCTGTGTGAAGGTTACACCTCTGACTCTTGTCTAGACCGAATCCATTCAAATTAATGGTTAAAAAAAGCATCTGGGATAAAATCCGTTTTTGGCTGTTGTGGGTTGCTCTTAATCAATGATAAATTAAAAGTATCTAAAATCTCTTCCTAAGCAAAAGGTTTAAGTATTCTAAAATAATATAAAATAATACTCTTATAGCAGTAATACTATTTAGAAGGAGTGAACATTTTTGTAAAAATCAAAACATTAAAATATTCTTAAAATCAGCTTAAAGTTTCATATCTTTGATAATTATGGTATCTAGACGTATCAGTATTTATCAAAATATTATTTGGCAATAAAGTACTGGGAGAACTTTTTTACTTTTCTTTATATCTTTAGTCTTTCTTCATATTTCCGTTGGACATCTATCACGTCAGCTTTTTCTTATCATGTTATCAAATTAATCTTAACTCAAATTCATTGTTGATTATGGCTGGACGAAGACGGTAACCAACCACATAATTTATATCCACATTCATGACTCGGAACAGCGATCCTTGCTAACGCCTCGAGAGGACCGGAGCTTCATCCCTTCATCTCTTCGTCATCTGCAGAGTTAGATAAGCTCTCGCTGATGTCTGGAGTCAGTCTCGGGATTTCCCGAAAACCTTTTGGCATCTGACTGAGTGCTGCACGTCATGAGGTCAAAACTGTGTGACCTATTTCTGGGAAACAACCCTGCTGAGCGGTTCTGATTTTCTTACCCTTTTACTAGATGTACACTTCGCAGATTTTCTATTCAACGTAACCAGACATTTATAAAAAAGAAAAAGTGTACATAAACTATATGTTACATATTCACTGGTCAAAACTCCCTGTAAAATCAGAAAACGTCGTTCTTTGTACATTTCTAACTTTCCTTCCACAATATCTTTGTTCTATAATTAAGAAGTTTTTCAATTTTCTTTCCTTAGATGGGGAGCATGATGTAAACAGAAATAACTTTGCTTATACTGTTATCCTCGTAAATAAAGAGTTTTCATTAGTGATTTGTCTCTCTCACTCTTTTACTCTGTGATGGTATTTGTGTGTTTGTATGAGAGAGAAAGAGAGAGAAGAGAGAGTAAGAGGAATATATTTATTATCAGACGAAATTCTTTTCGTCAGCCAACATCTAGTTTAGGTCAACATTTTATGTCATGTTTTATTCATACAATTTGGCTACATAACGACTACTTACTTATTTTCTCCTTTATAAAATGTCAATAAAATTTAGAGATTGAAGAAAACATAAATTGACTAAAGCGTAAACCATTCGTGAGAGTTGAGCACATTGTACACTTTATTTTGCTTGATAAGCTCTGTTATAATCATAAATTGTTCACTCCTAAATTGCACTCACTCACTCACTCACTCACTCACTCTTTTGATTTGTCACTGTCAGATTTGAACACACCACCTTTCAGTCTTCAGACCTCGTCGGTAGCCACCAGGCTATACAGCCGTTACCAACTAACGTGTCTAAAGTTCGTGAAAAAGTCAAGTTCGCCGTTTACAACAATGAACAAATCCGCTGAACCGACACGCACACGCCCCAGAACCGGTGACGTCATCGACAACGAGGCTGCTGTTAACGAAGATGACTAGTGCACGACGGACCACAAACACCCTGCTACTGTCCCCCGAGTTACCTCCAACTGCCAGGAACACACACGTCATACTCAATGGAGTGAACAAGATCGGAGTGACAGACGGCAACAACCTACCCGATCCTCTCCCCTCCAGACATCATTGTACGCGTGGTCAGAGTTGTCTGCCCAGTCAATGGAGGACATCGAAAACGGACTACAGTACCCTACAAAGAACACCAACAAGAAATAAGTGACAAGATGCCTGTCCTCCACAGTTCATGACAATTGCTATCCCATAATGTCGAGGACTTTTGTGTGGACGGCAGGACACAAGCAAGACAAGGGAGAGAATAAGTTTCACTGACCCAGTGACTACGCGACACGAGGGTGTCCGTGCTAACGGTCACCAGGACACAGCACGGGACTCACCCGTGAAAATATTCACATCTTCAACTGCGACATCGAAGGTTTGCTCGTGAAAACACACTATCTTGGCTTGTACAAAGCATTAACGTGTTTGTTATTGTGTCTTACAGACATTGCTTGACGTCAGCAGTACACTGCAATGTTTCTCTGACTTCCAACGATACTTCAGTCCTGCTTCTACACTTACATCGCAAGGAAGAGCTGCCGGCCGATATCCTTGTTTTAGTAAAAAATGTATTTAATAAGTTTTTGCATAGACTGCAGTGTACGGTTGACAATTTGATTTTATTGCAATTTGACACCGGTTTAACGAGACAAGTTCTGGACTTAAACCACAGATGAAACGCAGGGTCGGAGACAGACCAGGAGGAGATCGATCCTCGGATCCGCTGGGTGGTATGGTTGCGCACTAGGAGGACAAAGAAGACTAAAAAGATAAGTGGGTTTGTGTGTGTGTGTGTGTGCTGCTTCCACCATTCTGTAAGTCTATGATCATGTTGAAGCACAGTTACATCTGGACTTACAGGCCTACCACAGAGACGTTAATATTCGAATACCACTTCTACTACCGCAGCGTTCTCATGGCAACATACTATTTCTACCTACGCATCTGGTTTTTGTAACATCATTTCTCATCTCCATCTCTTCCCCAGAAGCACATTTTCCCGAGTTCCTCGACCATCTCACCGGAACATGGAGATGAAGCTGAGTTTGTAAGGTGGCCAGTGACAAATCACTGTCATGTGACCCCCAGCTTTCATGCTCGTTTGACCAACGGTGACCTCGCCACCAGTTCTGTCCATTTTCACGGTTCCTCAAAGCCCCATGGGGAGTTAATCACACCAGCGCTGTCCACACTTTCCATGTATCCTCCTCCCTGTATCTTTCCTCTTCTTCTGTCTTCTCTTCTCCACTTTCCTTATTGTTTGGGCATCGTGGTGTTGATTCCCTCTCCGATTTAAAACAAATGATATCACAGATGGTTCACCTCTTCGAAAGTGAGACGTTTGCGATTTCTTTGTGGCTGTCCAACCTTTGCAGTCAGATGTTCCGAAATGTTTGTAAAGGAGACATATACCCACGGAGCTGGCGCAATCACAAAGACATTTCTCAGCGAGAAAATCGCTCTTGGTGGAGATCAGTGGCGGGCAAACAGTTGAAATGCGCTCTGGGAGAGACAGTTTGCATCAATTCGGCATTAATGTCCTCCGCCGTCTTAACTACAAAGACAGGCTGGAAGATGTGTATGTGTGTGATGGAGGAAATGTGTATTTGTGATCACCTTTCAGAGACCGCTGGACACAGGATCTGTTTTGTCATGTGAAGTATGCTTTGCTGTGAATGTGATTTGTGAACGCTCAGGTTGTTACAGTTCTGGGCGTGTGTCTCTGCATGCGTGCGTGTGTGTGTGAGTGTGCTCTTCTTTCTCTTTTTCTTCTCTTGCTTCTGTCGTCAAGGAAGAGTTTTTGATAACTGTGGCGTTAGCTTAAAAAGTGAGAGAGAAGGGTTGTCTGAGGAAGGGTTGTATAAAGGAGGACATTGACTGTCTGACGCATTGTGCTATCGCCAAAAACCAAACAAAGCAGCAGCAGCAGCAACAACAACACAAATACATTTAGACATCATCCCTCGTCCTCGCAAGTACAATTGAATTGCTGGACATATCATGAGAAAATTTCTGTTATTTCGAACGTTTTTAATTTAAAGGTATAAACACTTGAACTTTCACCTTTTGTTTTACATGACTTTAAAGAAAGCAAATTAAATAAGGAAGAGTTTATTTTAAAGAAAACAATTTGATCCAAATCTGATGTTTTGTCTATGTCAGAAGGCTTCAAAATTTCTGTTTGTGTCGTTGTCGCGTCGAGAAAGTCAATGAAAATAGAAAGATTCGTTTGTCAAGGTAGCACAGTTGGTAGACATCTTGCCTTCTGGTTACAATGGTGCCACAGCTTCAAGCATTCGTCTTCACTAGTTTTGAAACTTTATCCTCGGGCTTTTTGGCAGTCGGCTAAATTTGTTGTCAGCGACTGTTAGTATATACATTCTGGGGCCGCCTCATTTCATTTCTTAAACAACATTCCGTGAAACACGTCTCCAACATAATTTCTTGCAGAAGTGAGCTGTATGATTTGCCCAACTTTGATTGGATTCCAGTGTAACTACATTTTCTTTGAACTTAAATTGTCATGTATAAATGTGAGTACCTTGCGTGGTATAACTGGTATATAGAAGGTATGTTTCCCCATAGCACAAAGAGGGATGTTGGGCGAGATGTTTCTAATACCTGGGTAACGTTCAGTGTAAACTACTACTTTCACTCCTTCTGTTCTCAAGAAAAATTCCTACAAACATCTGTGACGTAGGCTGGGACAGGAAGTGTCGGTCTGCGAGTATTTCAACACAATGAATGGTGTAGCAATGAATTAGATATCTATGAATAAGATCAGCCATATCCATCAATGGGACAACTGGGTCATATGTGAATGAGGCTCTTTGTGTACACATATGACGTCACGACCCAGATTGTGGAAATAGTACCCTGTACTGAGTCTTACCAGGCATCAGGAAAAAATGTACACCCAACTAGACCTTTGAACTTAGTTTTGTTTGACTTTGGCTGGTCTTTAAGACTGAGAAGAGATAGAATCAGAGGCTTCCCAGTATGCTGCGCGTTTGCTTCGTTGCACAGTGCCCGGATGTCGGCTTCTTCATTTCATCTGCTTCTAGTATATCCAGACACGGGAGACTACGGGTTGGATGGGTCGACATTACAATGGAAACGGAAACTGATGTTGGGTTCGAAACGGGAATGGTTGTAGCAAGGAAGCCAACGAGTAAACAAAAACAAAGGCGAAAAGGCAAAAGTGCAGGGTTACTGTACACAGGGTGTTCGTGGAATGTGCACACTTCCGACGTCAGATGGGTCAAGGATGCCATTAGTCAATGTCAAGTTCATGTTTCTGGTTTGTAGGCGTCAGCACATGTTGCAAGGTTTCAGTGCACAAACCCTTGACAAGCGACAGGAACAGTGTGTCTGCCAAAAGGTGTGAAAATTTACACTGTCATCTACACTCGGAAGCAGCCTACGCACATCCACCCACTCTCTCGCTCCTTCTTTCTATTTTTCTGGATCTCAATCTCTGTTTTTCTCTACCTGCTCATATTGAGGATATTATGTGTGAAAACTTTTGTTTTTAGAGTTTCGCTCGGTCTCTGACACTTTCTATCTACCTTTACCAGACCAGAGATAGCGAAAAAAGAAAGAGATACACTGACAGACGCGCGAAATGTACGGTAAGAAGAAAGGAGGAAAGGAAATAAAGGAAAGAAAGAAAGAAAAGAAGAAAAAAAAGGAAGATTAAAAGAGAAAGAAGAAAGACGTAATAGTGAAAACAACAAAGGGATGACGGCAGAGGTATACACGAGTGAGCAGGTAGATAAGCGCGCGTCGTGCCAAGCACTAAATCTCAGGTCACAAGAGTGGAAGTGACAGAGGCTCAAGGGAGGCAAGTGACAGAGGCTCAAGGGGAGGCAAGTGACAGAGGCTCAAGGGGAGGCAAGTGACAGAGGCTCAAGGGGAGGCAAGAGTGACGACAGCGCACCACATACCGCGCATCACGTGCCGCTCGAGCTGCAGCACGCTTCCTGACCTTGACTTTACTTTTGACGCTTGCAAGAGTACGTTACGTCATTCTGTGTTGTGACGTCATTCCTTTCTGTCGAACGAACCTTGTGCTGACGTCGCGTGACCCAACAACCCTGTCCGTTGTACAAAAGTCATTCAAACTGTCACGTGGCAGTTGTTCCTTTATATTAACCTTGGTTTTCGGTGTTTGTTTACATGAAGTATCACGTGGTCATTTCGCAGACAAACAACTCTATCTTGCTCTCCCAGAATCAACAGTTTCTAGTGATGTGAAATAAAACAGTAAATAAAACAGCTTTTGAAGTAATGCTAGCTCTTGGTTAAAAAAAAATCAGTTTATTATCATGAAAATGTGAGAGTGGTGATTCTTACTTTGTCTAGTGTCTAAGCTTTTTATTTGTTGTTGTTCAATAATAATAATTAATATAAATTTTATTATTATTTTTTATACTTATTATTATTGATGATGATATTGTACCATAAAATAGAGATGCAAGACATGGAGTCCACAGCAAACTTATTCTCGCGCGTGTGTGTAGTGTTTTATTTGTTTATTTGTGTGTAAGTGCTTTCATATTCACCCTTCTTCTCTCTCATTTTTATCATTACGCTGTCTTCCAAAATGTACATTTTGCACGCGGCGCACACACCACACCGATTAGATTAATCTCTCTCTTTTTCTCTCTATTAAATTATCTCAGATTCGCAT
Source organism: Pomacea canaliculata (assembly GCF_003073045.1). Lineage (NCBI taxonomy): Eukaryota > Metazoa > Mollusca > Gastropoda > Architaenioglossa > Ampullariidae > Pomacea > Pomacea canaliculata. The sequence continues at coordinate 40,410,557 of NC_037592.1, read as the reverse complement.
TGCCCACAATGGTGTCTGGTGAGCACGTTTTCGTAATGAAGCTGGTAAAAGAATTTTATTTATTGCAAATCGAAAGACTCCTCTCCTGGTAAAACAAAACAAAAACAAAAAAAAAACAAAAAACAAACAAACAAGCAAGCAAACACACACACACACAATCACACGCACATATACTGTACACAGGGTCGTGGAATGTGCACACTTCCGACGTCAGATGGGTCAAACGCGATCACCCACGATGCTACCGCGGCTGCAGGGCGGCGGGTCGAAGAGGACCGCTGGATGATGAAGATAATGTATGGTCGACGTGGGACTGGCTGTCCCAGCAGACCAGGCCAGGACAGTGACAAACTTTTCAGAGATGCGGAGACAAAGAGGGGTCTGAGTTTACCGAGACCTCCAACTGACTGGCCTCGCTTGCCCCCGGAGAGACAGGCCACTGTGTGTGTGTGGGTGCGTGCGTGCGTGCGTGGATGAGAGAGGGGGTGTGTGTGTTCTAGCGAGTGAGCGTTCTCTCTCTCTCTTTCAAGTCTCACTGGAGGGGTGCACGCATGTGTGTGTAAGAAAGAGCAAGATCACATTAAAAGAAATCCGTGATGACGCCCAATAAATAAATAACTAAATCATTATTCACCTTTCGATTTGTAACAACATAAAATTCTAGAATGTGGAAAGGGATGGACTACAGTGGCTAGTCAAGCAGCTAGTCTATCATGCCTTTGGCTTGAGTTTGTACTGAGCAACGCAAACACTCGTAACCAAGCTAGCTATGTGCTATCATAATGCTAGGCATGGCCAGGGTGAACAGATAAACAAACAAGCTAGTTATGTGCTAGCATAATGCTTGGCATGGCCAGGATGAACAGACAAACAAACAAGCTAGCTATGTGCTAGCATAATGCTAGGCACGGCCAGGGTGAACAGATAAACATGAATAAATGAGCGAAGTAGTTTACTGGCATGGACTCTGTGCCTACTGGCCGAAGTGGCTCATCAGTCTAGAGTACGTCCCGTGGAAAGCGGAATCAAAGCTTTCCCTCCGCCACATTTACATCTGTAAGCTTTAAATAGCTCCTTAATAAATCAGTAGCCACTTTTATTTTTACTGAAAAGAATGAGCAGGATGGAGAGTGGGGGTGGGGTGGGAAGCAGAATCTATCACAGGCACAAAACAGTGACCATATGCAGTAACTTCCAGAACACGGAGTCTACCCTTATTCTAAGGGGTGACTAATACATTTACTTTTGCATTATCCTAACATAAAAATTCATTTAAAATGAAAGAAAACTGGATAAAAATAAAATACGTTAAATGAACAATGTCAGTGACACTAACTCAGATGAAGTGATGATCCAGACATTTTAGAGTTGGCTATATCGATGCAGTTTGGCTTGCATCACATTAGAATGCTAAATTTTGATTGCCGAGGTAGTCACGTGACCGTGGTGACGGGCCTGGCGACCTACCGGTCGTAAAATATGCGGCGTTCAATCGGAGCGCCAGTTGAGACAGTGAAGAAATGGGTGATTTACCAGTCGACACACCACGTGACCTATCAGACGCGCGCGCAGCAATCAGCGGAAGGGGGTAGGGGTTCGGTTACAATTAGGTCGGGGAGTGCCGGCGATTACTGCCGAGCCTTGCACCTTGGCCCAGTGGGCCGCGGCGGACCGCAGTCAAACAAGTGTGCCGGCGCGAGGACCGCGCCAGTGCACGTGCGACGCGCGGCGACACGGTGCGCCTAATGAGGCGGTCAGCCTCGTGCGCGAGGGGGCGCCCGTGCACCAGACCTGACGTCGGCTGTTGTGCGGCGTCAAAAGTTGCAGCAGCTCGTCGAACGCCGCCGACCTCGGGTCCGAGTCCCCCGATGGTACCACTCCCGTGCACCACCCAGCCTCAAACATCCTCAATAGCCTCCCCTGGCAAAGAAAGTGGTGCGCGGGAAAATGACACGCCGGAAGTGGCATGAAAAAGTGATGGCGCCTTCACACACCAGTTGGCAGTCATTGACTAGGTTACGCAGCTTATTCGTCATTGTCGGAGGAACCAGCGAGCAGTTTTGCCCTCGCCCCCGCTTCTGTAGACTGTAGAGCGGGACCCTCATCTGTGTGCGCGCGTGCGGGAGAGAAAGAGAAAAAGAGAAAGGATAATCTTTAAGGAGTGAATTAAAACTGATACATTTGAGAAACACCTCCAAGAAAAGCAAACGTATAGTTCAGAATAAGACGCAAAATAAAAACGGTATTTGAGAGAATGTCGATGCCAGATATCAGATATCAGATTTAAATATTAGCAAAGTTGTATTGAAACAGATTTTCCAATGGTGTGAAGAGACACGCTGGGTAATTAGTGTCAAAGTGTCAAATGACAGTAAAATTATTTAACACCTACATACAGCAAGGTAACGACCAGTAAACCCAGACATTATTGTGACTGTCTGTTTGGTAAAGTTTGTTTAAATATCCACATTATTTTTTCATAAATAAGTAAACTATAAGCTAAACTACATCGTCTCGTCATGTTGTCATTTTAAAATTTGGACTGACATGTAGATGTTAAATTGTTACATACTTTTAAAAAGTTGATTTTGTCAGAGCTTTCTAGCATCAATGCTGTTAAATTACAATAGATAAGTTGATGTGTTTGGCAAAAATATGTCGGACTTCTCTATTATTTTATGTGAGATATGTTTGCCACATTCCACAGCTGGTCATGCACAAAAAAAGACAAATTCCAAATTTCCGAACCCCACAGTCCGAACACTTCCACTGTCACAACACATCTTATGTTCCTTCCGACCATTCATTCCCTCCCCCCTAAAAAAAAATCTCCAGTTGAAAATGACACCAAGTCTCCACTTGAATATAACACAAAGTTTCACTTCTAGGTAACACAAATATGTCCACTTGAATATAACACAAAGTTTCCACTTCTAGGTAACACAAATAATGTCACTTGAAAGTAACACAAGTTTCCACTGACACCGATGCTCTTCCTGAAGTTATTTCTAATTCAGCTCTGGTTGGTGAGCCGAGGCGGATACGATGAATAAGCAAAGATCAAACAACAAAAGTGAGAAAAAAAACCCCACAAAAACCTGGAGAAAAAAAGTCTTTAGCTAAATGGCAAGTTCAAAACTAACTAACATTCTTCAAACATTAAACACACGCTCACCGAACAATCAACAAAGATACACACTCACCTCAACAGATACAAATCTGGTCAGGATGTGCCCAGTCCAGTCAAGGCTAACTTCCATTCTGTTCAGGACTTGTTAAATAACACAAATCTGGTCAGGATGTGCACCAGTCAGGACTACAACACCAAGTCGGTTCAAGTCTTGTTAGAAACAAAACGTCCGGACACACTGATGACACCGAGGAGACTGTTACTTCTCCCCGCCCCCGTCAAGGAAAAACTCACACAACAACATCCCAAACACTCAAACACTCTTTCCTTTGTTCTTCGAACAAAACAACCTATCAACACCAGTTGATTAAAAAAAAAACACCAGCTGAGTCATTGTGACAGTCGTATGAAGAGATACCTTTGGTTCGTGGTGAAAGCTACGTGGTTAGCACCAGGGCCAAGATGAGGACCTATCCAGGCACTAACGTACGCAGCAACCCTGACCTTGCCCTGTAGATTTGCATTTTACTTTCTTGATTTTTGGTTTTAATATTATAGAGCACAGCTTGTTCAGTAGGAAATTTGAAACGTATAAACTAAGCACCAATTTTAGCATGCTTCTTATTTGTCTCTAATATAATATTCAATGTTTGTGTGAATATTCCTATTTTTCATTCCATATAATATGACATTTCACAAGATATTTATAGGATGTTCTTTCACATTTCACTACCTTGTAAAATGTTTGTAAATTACATCGCAAACTGTATATCAAACCACATGAGCCAAACACATGTTTCTCCTCAGCAAGAGCGTGGTTTACCAAACCAACTCTGTATGACATATTAGAACATATTTTAACACTCTAAAACCCATTAAACTATTTAAAAGGCGAACGTTCTGGTAACACTGTAGAACACTTTTGGATGTGTTATTTTTGTAATATAATAACACTGGTAATAGAAAATTATTCAGAGATGGAGTGTTTTTAAGCACAAAATACAAGAAGGATATATAATTTTTTTAAAGTGTAAGCGGTGGTTATATTTCTTTCAGACAGTAAAAATCAGGATTAGCTTTAAGGCTTTCTTTTTAAAACAAACTACCTCTGACTCTTTGCGGCCGGAGTTTCGAAGCGAGGGTAAGCCCTTGGGCAACGGAACTCGAGGAAAAGCGGCGCCCAGCCCCACGGGCACTACTTCCTGTTTCTTTGCCAAAAAACTTATTTGCTACTGCTTGAAACTACATCTCTAGGGTGTAAAACATTTGTTGGGTGTGGACACTGCTTTAGAACGTCGGAAACATGTCCTGGGGTTACCCATGCTGCCCCAGGGCAACGATTTCCCCTCGCTTCACAACTACCACTCCAGGATCCCGTTTAGAATTTTTTTTTTTTCGTTAACTTGCTGCTTTAAGTCTTCATTCTTCAAAGATGGTGTTATTTTGTTTTCATGTAGTCATATGTTTATACTCTGTAAAATGTTAGTCATTTGCTCGAATTTTGATTATTAAACTGATTAAATTACTTAACTCTTGTTTTTGTCTTTGGTGTCCTTCAATCCACGATGTCTGTCTGAATAAATGTAAGGAGGTAGTTTGAATGTATGAACAAAAGCTTGACGAATATTATTATAAAGTGGACATTTCAATAAATAACGTTCAGATGATTCGCTTAAGGGACTACACAACATGATGAATTATTTTTTAAGTGTGTTAAGTTTAAGTATACGTTGCTTGCTCCAGTGCGTAACCCAGTATGTCAGATTTGATCAGAACAATATCGAGACAATAGAAAGCAGGACCATTGCTATCAAACACACAAACATCTTTTTAAAACTCTGAAATAGATGTCGATTGTTGAATGTTTTGTGCTACACTGTTCCAATTAAATGCTGTTTTTGGTATGCAAGAATTTCTGTACATTTCAATCTTCAATTCCGTAATAATTCTAATAGCTTCAAAATGAAATTTTTTACAGATATTTGTAGGTGAGCACAAGCATCCCAAATGACACCCTTCTAAAAAATTTTATTTTTAGTGTGCTGGTCTTCGCGTTTCGTTTGCAGTTTCCCCCAAAAAAAATCTCTAAAAATTTCCATTGTGAAATTCCTTATTCCGACCTGCGATGTTTCAAAAAACGCGATGGCGAAAGAAGAGAGGTGGAAGGGAGATAACTGAGTTATTTACACAAATCGTAACTACACGAGTTGCTCAGTTCAGTCCTAGCCGCTCTTACTGATCAATGTATTATTTGGTGAACCTGAGGCCCACAAATGCCAATCCAGCCATTAATAGCAAGCTTACAAAATCTCTAGACACCTGGAGTAACAACATCAAAGGATCCAACATTATGTCCAAGGTACTAGATTGTTGATTGTCCAGCAGTTACCTTAAGAATGTACCTTTTGCGGAAGTTAAATAGCTTCTCCGTTAGCAGAGCAATTTAAGGTCGTTTTTACCAGTCTTTCATTGAGAGTCTTTTATCCTTCTCATTTGTATGCTGGTTTCATAATTTATCTGTTCATGATAGGAACAGTTTGAATAGTATTGTCAACATCTGTTCCAAAATAATTTGTATTAAACAGAGGGACTTGACTTCCTTCTGTGATCAGCAATTATCGAGGAAAGCTTGCCGCATTCTGTCCATACCTGAGCATGTGCTAGCGGGAGAATTTGTTTTATTAAGCTCCGGTAACCGCTATGCCATGCCAGTATGCAAAACCAATAGGCATCTAAAATCTTTTGTGCCATCCGCAGTTCAGCTACTCAATCACAGATGAACTATCAGCGGTGTGTGTGTGTGATGGGTAGGTGTGTGTGTGTGTGTGTGTGTGTGTGTGTGTGTGTGTGTGTGTGTGTTTGTGTGTGGTTTTTTTCCATATACATATATTTTTGACGCAGGGCACAGCTCCCGTGTTTAAATTGCCCATTGGGATTAATAAAGTCTGTTGTTATTGTTAGTCTCCCTTACACTGCTGTCTCACATTCGTACTCAGGTAAGGGAGGTAATTAATCAACTTAATGGTATAGTCAGCAGGATAGCCTCCCTTGAGCGTATTTTCTGCCGCTTTTACTAGTTTCTACAGCGGACAGGGAGATAATACCTCCCTACATTTTGTCCCTCCCCTCTCATCTTTCTATGATGATGTCAGTTAGTATATTCTATGTCTCTCTCTCGTCATGTGTCTGTATGTTTCTCTCTTAAATACATTCAAGAGAATTAGATGAAGCCTCTAGAGATACCTCCCAACTCCAGGAAACCTTGTAAATGTTTTTCTTTACTACCACTTTTGTACATATGCACCTTCCACTCTCCTTTGATACATTACCTTATGTTTACTACTAATTATTGTTTCGTTGTACTTAATTACTTCGTTTACTTAGCTTATTTTCCCCCGTATTGGGCGAGGGCTAAATGGGGGAAAAAAAACATTTTCTTGCTTAATTTACCTCACGTTAATAAAGAATTGTCATTGTCATTGTCATGTGATGTCTTCCTCGCTCTTGTTTCTTTCTCTCGTGTGATATCTCTGCTCGTCTCTCTTGTCTTTCGTTGCTTTTTTTTTCTTTTCTTTGTTTCTTTTTAATTTTTTTTTTTGCGTGTTGTCTTTATATGCATGTCTGATCACAGCGACGATGGACTTCCGTTTGAGTCACCCGTGCCACTTTCTACCCGTGCCTACCTGACCATAGCACCCCTTACTAACCCTAGTCTGTCCCTGCCAGTATTTACCAGTCCTTGTCAGAACTTGCCAGCCCCTGTTTTAAGCCCCTGTGAGTGTTTGCCAGCACTTGTCATCTCTTGCCATCGCCAAGCCTCGTTACTTCCTATTAACTGTCTGATCATTCTTGTCGGAGGTTTATCTTATCTTTGATCACCTCATGCCGCATGCAGTGGAGGTGTGCACTGTTCGTGCCTCAGTCCTGCCAGCAATATCTCAACCGGAAATACCCAGCACTCCATTTCTGTGCATATCTTTCGCGCACCTATTTACCAGAAGATTGCATATTGCATTAAATTCGATTCCTCTCCTCTTTTCAGTATTGGGATGGATTCTGATTTACATTAGTTTTGCAAAACACTTTCCTAGATTACCGTTTGCCCGTCTCTCTCTCTCTAAAGCGGGTGGCTGTGCATTGTTTACTCGGGATTGGTGCGTCGTGTTTACTCCCGTGAGACTATCAAAGGTTGCTATGAACTGTTCACACGGTATTGTTGTGTCGTGTTTACTTCAGCGAAATCGTCAAAGGCGGCCTTGTCTGTAGCAAACAATGGTCTCCTTTCTTTATTCTCATCTTTTAAATCTTTTATACGGGGGCTATTTACAAAGATGTAAATGTTCCGATCCATCTTTTACTCATCTCGTGATGTGCGCCCCATGACAAAGTGAGTATTTCTGGTGGGGAAGGGGTGGATGCCAATCTTCCAGCTTTTGTTGAGGGTAAATGTGGTTTTCTGATGGGTTTATACTGTATTGATCTCGCTCTTTTGCCAAAGATTACCGAGCAAGCCTGTCATTGATGATACACTGACATTCTGTAATACCGTTATTGTCCCCTTGTGTCGTGATATATACACTTTGTGTTATGTTTATCTTGTTCTTGTTGTGTTTATTTAGTGTCGTGACATTCTCACCTTGTCTCAGCAACAAGCAAACAAACAAACGAACAAACAACCAACCAAACAAACAAACAAACAAACAAAGACAGTATTGTAGCTAACTAGAGGTAGCTATCAGCAAGTGCTACCTGCGTGATGTACACCTGGCTGCTCGTACGACAGTTTGAGACAAGAACAGACTTTGCGGAAGGTCAGAAGTCAAGAGGTCAGGATTAAGGGGCTTTAACTTCAGTCGAGGCGATGGCTGGGTAGCTAAGCTCCAAAAGGACGCCAAATGGAGACTAAAGCTTGACAAACTGCACTATTAACGAAGACAGACAATCAGAAAATGGAAGAGAATGAGACTGAAAGAAAAAAGGAGGAGAGATTAAAACACACACACACACACGTACGTAGAATGAAAAGAAGAAGCAAGCAAGAGAGAATGAAGGGATTGATGAATGAAAATTAAAAGAAAAACAATTGTTTAAAGCGTAAAAGTGTGGAGAATAAAAGTGCAGATATCTGGGGTGTGTTCATCAGGAACAAAACTAAGCGTTTGAATGAATTTAACTGAAATTGCAAATAAAAACAATAAAAATTCAGCAGGTGACAAAGAGACAACATGTTAATGAGATATTAATCGTCCGCTGGGGACAGTCCCGTGAGGTTGACGACAACGACTTCACACTTACATTGGTATGTCAAGAGAACAAGGAAGACAGAAGCCAGAAGGACTATCTGTACAGGACTGATAAGCCACTGAACTTCTCAGGAAGAACCCGACATTTCACACACAGATAGAGTGGTCTGCACACAGAACAGACTGACAGACGGACAGGCAGAGTCTACCACATGCTCCCTCAGCCAATCCTCTCTTACTTCGAAGTTGTTGGGTTGTTTATCATCTTGTTGATTTATGTAACTAGCGACACACACGTGGTACATTTATCACGAAGATCAACTCGAAGTTATTTATTGCATGGTCTCCTGACTCCGGAGGTTGAAGAATATATTTTCTCGGTCCTTTCTACAAAATTATCTTGACTCTTGGATAGTTTTTATCATGAAAGTCTTACCCTGACTTGTCTTACCCGAGCTAGACAGAAGTAGAGAAAGGATTGCAACCTTTCAACATGAATACTGATTTAGAGTTACCACTCCATCAGACTGATCACGTAGTTTATAATGTTGCTGACACAAATTACGACCTTTTCTGAAGCAGGAAGAATCTGTTTTGATATCAGTTACAACCCAGGGTTGTTTTATTTACAACCAATCAGCGCAGGTTGACTGAAGGTTGAGGCGAGTTCAAGGAAACTGATAGAGAGGATATCGGTGTTGGAGTCTTGTCTCGGGCTCCACGTCGTCTGTCGCCTGTTGTGACCATGACACACCTGCACAGACTTTCCCGAGGGTGAGCAGGTGAAGCACGTGAGGGAGTGAGTTGTAGGCAGTGTCGAGTCTTGCCACCTGCTTCAAGAGGGGCGTGTGCCGTTCTGTAGGCTTCCTTGTTCCTCCCCCGTCTCTGTAATCTCTAATCTCACACTCTTGAAGAGTTTTCTAACATGCCTCAAGCTGCACCTTGTGTCGCCCACCCTTCTCCTACCTCCACTAACTAGCACCGGATCCTTTGATCCCTACACTAAGACATGCCACGTTGGACATCTGCACTAAAACATTGTGAACTCTTGACCTGTACACTAAGCAATGCAGATTTGACTCACACACTAAAATATTCGGATGTGTTGACATCTACGATAATAATGTCGTTTATCTGAACATCCAAGTAAAACATATACATCTAGGCTATACATGTCAGGTCTGCGGGTTATTACACTAAAATATGTTGGAGGTCTTGACATCCACACTAAAACTTGTCTGATGTCTTGACATCCACACTAAAACCTGTCGGGTGTCTTGACATCACACATCAAAACACTTCGGGTTCCTTGGTTCCTACACTGGAACGCTGTGGATCCCCGGATCCCTACACGAAACCGTCTCTGGTCTCTAGACACTGAAACATGTCGGACATCTGGAAATCTCTGGAACATGTCGGATATCGTGTAACAAACATATTGTTGCCCACACGACTGTTTGAGGTGCAGGTCTGTGTAGTTTGATCTTTCCCCCATGCAGTCTCAGTTGATGTTAGAAACTGAAATAGTTTCAGTGAGTGCGAGACCTTCAGATTAAGCAACACCAACAAACATTTGCCCCACTTCTCGTATCGCGGTTTTAAATCAGTTACCTGCCTCACTTGACATCTCGGGCTTTTCTCTCATGGCTATTCATCTACCTGAACAGGATGTGTGTTTATGCATCTGGCGACGACTCAGTTTGAAGGGTCGACATGATTCTCGCGACACCTTCCTCTTGATACATTGTTTTCCCGACATCACTTGAGGATTGTCTTCGTAAAATACTTGGACACGACAAGAGGATAAGTTAGATGACAGGCAAACAAAACATAACATGCAAGATACAAATCTCTGTTTGTTTATGTTGTTGACATAACGACGGCCGCTCAGTCGGGTTTCTCCTAGAAGTTCACTGGTTATCACCTGGGTAAAAATGTCGCCGTCTGTCTTTAGGAAGATGCACTCGACATTGTGCAACATGTTGTGCTGTCTGTGGTGGGGCAGGTCAGTGGATCAGTCACTGGGTCTGTTAAGTGTGCATTGTTCGTGTGTGTTTCTATAGGACTTGGAGGGAGGGATGGCAAAAAAAAAAAAATAAAGAAATCCAGCAGCTTGTCCCAGCCGACACACATACTCTCTAGCGATGTCACACCTGTACATACTCGACATACTCGGCATAGGCACGCAGGTGAAACAATGCCTATTATCCAACTCATTGTCGGGTCACACGTGCTCGTGAGCATCCCTCTCCAGTCACCTCCCGCTGGCTCTAAAAGGTCAACCCGACTGTTCACGTGACCCCACTGTCATACTTCCGACAGTCGCGGCTGCAGTGGATGTGCGCAGAAAGCCGTTGAAATGAGTGATCCGAGGGCAGGCACATGACATTAGGCCTCTAATCAAAAGTCAGCGGACATCGCATTA